>NW_027446788.1:65000-97500 GCF_038048845.1 Mixophyes fleayi | reverse complement strand
TCATCATCATCATTTATGGCATAAGACTTCTTTAATTATACTAAGTTTTTGAGCAGGTCTGCATTATACTTAATTATATAAGGGAGATGTACTTTTAGTAAAAAGTAGCTCTCCAATTTCAAAAGTACATCAACGTAGTATTAATACTTAGATTTAAAGATTTTCTGGGATAAATGAAATACATTCCCAGCAGCCATCTCCCTTTGCCTCTATCTTATTGCATATTTTGTCCTAATGTGCTTTCATATTTACATGTCACCATGTTTCCATTGGCTAGTACCTTAAAGTCAGATGTCTGTCAAGCAAACTGACCAGTGACAGAATTGCTTTGTGAGGTTTACATCTTTATGACATCAAATGCTTCACATGAAAAATGCAGTTCATTGTCAAAAATCAGCTATATTAGGAGAGTGAGAATTGTGTTTTAGCATCAATTACACACTAAATATGCTGTCATTGTGTATGTTTAATGGATGTCTTTCAGTTTTAAAGATAGACAGACGGATAGATAGATAGACAGATAGATAGATAGATAGACAGACAGACAGACAGACAGACAGACAGACAGACAGACTGATTTCAACTGGAAGCAGTGCTTACATATTGCTTAATTTTTGGTGGTTATTAAATAGTATGGGTAGGCAAGAAAAGTGCATATATCTTTTATTAGCATAAACTTACCCAAATGCGCTCTTGCATATTTAAGGCATTCAAAGTAATAATATTTCACAGCATTAATACAGTTATGTACTAGACTGGACAATGGTAAGCAGAGCCAGTACTTATATCAACAATGGCCTTATCTGTGTGAAGTTTGTATGTTCTCCCTGTGTTTGCGTGGGTTTCCTCCGGGTGCTGTGGTTTCCTCCCACACTCCAAAAAACATACTGTTAGGTTAATTGGCTGCTATCAAAATTGACCCTAGTCTCTCCCTCTCTGTCTGTGTGTGAGTGTGTGTCTATATTAGGGAATTTAGACTGTAAGCTCCAATAGGGTAGGGACTGATGTGAATGGGTTCTCTGTACAGCGCTGCGCTATTAGTGACACTATATAAATAAATGATAATGAGGATGATGATGATATGTGTTTACTATGCCTATACAAATAGCCAGCTTTCACACTTGATTGGCAGATTAATGCATCATTATTGCTAAGTTTGATAACAGTTGTCTAATACAATGACACTGGTAGAGAAAACCACTATAGACATTCACATAAGCAGCTCTCATCATCATCATTTATGGCATAAGACTTCTTTAATTATACTAAGTTTTTGAGCAGGTCTGCATTATACTTAATTATATAAGGGAGATGTACTTTTAGTAAAAAGTAGCTCTCCAATTTCAAAAGTACATCAACGTAGTATTAATACTTAGATTTAAAGATTTTCTGGGATAAATGAAATACATTCCCAGCAGCCATCTCCCTTTGCCTCTATCTTATTGCATATTTTGTCCTAATGTGCTTTCATATTTACATGTCACCATGTTTCCATTGGCTAGTACCTTAAAGTCAGATGTCTGTCAAGCAAACTGACCAGTGACAGAATTGCTTTGTGAGGTTTACATCTTTATGACATCAAATGCTTCACATGAAAAATGCAGTTCATTGTCAAAAATCAGCTATATTAGGAGAGTGAGAATTGTGTTTTAGCATCAATTACACACTAAATATGCTGTCATTGTGTATGTTTAATGGATGTCTTTCAGTTTTAAAGATAGACAGACGGATAGATAGATAGAAAGATAGAAAGATAGATAGATAGATAGACAGACAGACTGATTTCAACTGGAAGCAGTGCTTACATATTGCTTAATTTTTGGTGGTTATTAAATAGTATGGGTAGGCAAGAAAAGTGCATATATCTTTTATTAGCATAAACTTACCCAAATGCGCTCTTGCATATTTAAGGCATTCAAAGTAATAATATTTCACAGCATTAATACAGTTATGTACTAGACTGGACAATGGTAAGCAGAGCCAGTACTTATATCAACAATGGCCTTATCTGTGTGAAGTTTGTATGTTCTCCCTGTGTTTGCGTGGGTTTCCTCCCACACTCCAAAAAACATACTGTTAGGTTAATTGGCTGCTATCAAAATTGACCCTAGTCTCTCCCTCTCTGTCTGTGTGTGAGTGTGTGTCTATATTAGGGAATTTAGACTGTAAGCTCCAATAGGGTAGGGACTGATGTGAATGGGTTCTCTGTACAGCGCTGCGCTATTAGTGACACTATATAAATAAATGATAATGAGGATGATGATGATATGTGTTTACTATGCCTATACACATAGCCAGCTTTCACACTTGATTGGCAGATTAATGCATCATTATTGCTAAGTTTGATAACAGTTGTCTAATACAGTGACACTGGTAGAGAAAACCACTATAGACATTCACATAAGCAGCTCTCATCATCATCATTTATGGCATAAGACTTCTTTAATTATACTAAGTTTTTGAGCAGGTCTGCATTATACTTAATTATATAAGGGAGATGTACTTTTAGTAAAAAGTAGCTCTCCAATTTCAAAAGTACATCAACGTAGTATTAATACTTAGATTTAAAGATTTTCTGGGATAAATGAAATACATTCCCAGCAGCCATCTCCCTTTGCCTCTATCTTATTGCATATTTTGTCCTAATGTGCTTTCATATTTACATGTCACCATGTTTCCATTGGCTAGTACCTTAAAGTCAGATGTCTGTCAAGCAAACTGACCAGTGACAGAATTGCTTTGTGAGGTTTACATCTTTATGACATCAAATGCTTCACATGAAAAATGCAGTTCATTGTCAAAAATCAGCTATATTAGGAGAGTGAGAATTGTGTTTTAGCATCAATTACACACTAAATATGCTGTCATTGTGTATGTTTAATGGATGTCTTTCAGTTTTAAAGATAGACAGACGGATAGATAGATAGAAAGATAGAAAGATAGATAGATAGAAAGATAGATAGATAGACAGACAGACAGACTGATTTCAACTGGAAGCAGTGCTTACATATTGCTTAATTTTTGGTGGTTATTAAATAGTATGGGTAGGCAAGAAAAGTGCATATATCTTTTATTAGCATAAACTTACCCAAATGCGCTCTTGCATATTTAAGGCATTCAAAGTAATAATATTTCACAGCATTAATACAGTTATGTACTAGACTGGACAATGGTAAGCAGAGCCAGTACTTATATCAACAATGGCCTTATCTGTGTGAAGTTTGTATGTTCTCCCTGTGTTTGCGTGGGTTTCCTCCGGGTGCTGTGGTTTCCTCCCACACTCCAAAAAACATACTGTTAGGTTAATTGGCTGCTATCAAAATTGACCCTAGTCTCTCCCTCTCTGTCTGTGTGTGAGTGTGTGTCTATATTAGGGAATTTAGACTGTAAGCTCCAATAGGGTAGGGACTGATGTGAATGGGTTCTCTGTACAGCGCTGCGCTATTAGTGACACTATATAAATAAATGATAATGAGGATGATGATGATATGTGTTTACTATGCCTATACACATAGCCAGCTTTCACACTTGATTGGCAGATTAATGCATCATTATTGCTAAGTTTGATAACAGTTGTCTAATACAGTGACACTGGTAGAGAAAACCACTATAGACATTCACATAAGCAGCTCTCACCATCATCATTTATGGCATAAGACTTCTTTAATTATACTAAGTTTTTGAGCAGGTCTGCATTATACTTAATTATATAAGGGAGATGTACTTTTAGTAAAAAGTAGCTCTCCAATTTCAAAAGTACATCAACGTAGTATTAATACTTAGATTTAAAGATTTTCTGGGATAAATGAAATACATTCCCAGCAGCCATCTCCCTTTGCCTCTATCTTATTGCATATTTTGTCCTAATGTGCTTTCATTTTTACATGTCACCATGTTTCCATTGGCTAGTACCTTAAAGTCAGATGTCTGTCAAGCAAACTGACCAGTGACAGAATTGCTTTGTGAGGTTTACATCTTTATGACATCAAATGCTTCACATGAAAAATGCAGTTCATTGTCAAAAATCAGCTATATTAGGAGAGTGAGAATTGTGTTTTAGCATCAATTACACACTAAATATGCTGTCATTGTGTATGTTTAATGGATGTCTTTCAGTTTTAAAGATAGACAGACGGATAGATAGATAGAAAGATAGATAGATAGAAAGATAGATAGATAGACAGACAGACAGACTGATTTCAACTGGAAGCAGTGCTTACATATTGCTTAATTTTTGGTGGTTATTAAATAGTATGGGTAGGCAAGAAAAGTGCATATATCTTTTATTAGCATAAACTTACCCAAATGCGCTCTTGCATATTTAAGGCATTCAAAGTAATAATATTTCACAGCATTAATACAGTTATGTACTAGACTGGACAATGGTAAGCAGAGCCAGTACTTATATCAACAATGGCCTTATCTGTGTGAAGTTTGTATGTTCTCCCTGTGTTTGCGTGGGTTTCCTCCCACACTCCAAAAAACATACTGTTAGGTTAATTGGCTGCTATCAAAATTGACCCTAGTCTCTCCCTCTCTGTCTGTGTGTGAGTGTGTGTCTATATTAGGGAATTTAGACTGTAAGCTCCAATAGGGTAGGGACTGATGTGAATGGGTTCTCTGTACAGCGCTGCGCTATTAGTGACACTATATAAATAAATGATAATGAGGATGATGATGATATGTGTTTACTATGCCTATACACATAGCCAGCTTTCACACTTGATTGGCAGATTAATGCATCATTATTGCTAAGTTTGATAACAGTTGTCTAATACAGTGACACTGGTAGAGAAAACCACTATAGACATTCACATAAGCAGCTCTCATCATCATCATTTATGGCATAAGACTTCTTTAATTATACTAAGTTTTTGAGCAGGTCTGCATTATACTTAATTATATAAGGGAGATGTACTTTTAGTAAAAAGTAGCTCTCCAATTTTAAAAGTACATCAACGTAGTATTAATACTTAGATTTAAAGATTTTCTGGGATAAATGAAATACATTCCCAGCAGCCATCTCCCTTTGCCTCTATCTTATTGCATATTTTGTCCTAATGTGCTTTCATATTTACATGTCACCATGTTTCCATTGGCTAGTACCTTAAAGTCAGATGTCTGTCAAGCAAACTGACCAGTGACAGAATTGCTTTGTGAGGTTTACATCTTTATGACATCAAATGCTTCACATGAAAAATGCAGTTCATTGTCAAAAATCAGCTATATTAGGAGAGTGAGAATTGTGTTTTAGCATCAATTACACACTAAATATGCTGTCATTGTGTATGTTTAATGGATGTCTTTCAGTTTTAAAGATAGACAGACGGATAGATAGATAGAAAGATAGAAAGATAGATAGATAGAAAGATAGATAGATAGATAGATAGACAGACAGACAGACTGATTTCAACTGGAAGCAGTGCTTACATATTGCTTAATTTTTGGTGGTTATTAAATAGTATGGGTAGGCAAGAAAAGTGCATATATCTTTTATTAGCATAAACTTACCCAAATG
Source organism: Mixophyes fleayi (assembly GCF_038048845.1). Classification (NCBI taxonomy): domain Eukaryota; kingdom Metazoa; phylum Chordata; class Amphibia; order Anura; family Limnodynastidae; genus Mixophyes; species Mixophyes fleayi. The sequence continues at coordinate 91,982 of NW_027446788.1, read as the reverse complement.
CGCTCTTGCATATTTAAGGCATTCAAAGTAATAATATTTCACAGCATTAATACAGTTATGTACTAGACTGGACAATGGTAAGCAGAGCCAGTACTTATATCAACAATGGCCTTATCTGTGTGAAGTTTGTATGTTCTCCCTGTGTTTGCGTGGGTTTCCTCCCACACTCCAAAAAACATACTGTTAGGTTAATTGGCTGCTATCAAAATTGACCCTAGTCTCTCCCTCTCTGTCTGTGTGTGAGTGTGTGTCTATATTAGGGAATTTAGACTGTAAGCTCCAATAGGGTAGGGACTGATGTGAATGGGTTCTCTGTACAGCGCTGCGCTATTAGTGACACTATATAAATAAATGATAATGAGGATGATGATGATATGTGTTTACTATGCCTATACACATAGCCAGCTTTCACACTTGATTGGCAGATTAATGCATCATTATTGCTAAGTTTGATAACAGTTGTCTAATACAGTGACACTGGTAGAGAAAACCACTATAGACATTCACATAAGCAGCTCTCATCATCATCTATGGCATAAGACTTCTTTAATTATACTAAGTTTTTGAGCAGGTCTGCATTATACTTAATTATATAAGGGAGATGTACTTTTAGTAAAAAGTAGCTCTCCAATTTCAAAAGTACATCAACGTAGTATTAATACTTAGATTTAAAGATTTTCTGGGATAAATGAAATACATTCCCAGCAGCCATCTCCCTTTGCCTCTATCTTATTGCATATTTTGTCCTAATGTGCTTTCATATTTACATGTCACCATGATTCCATTGGCTAGTACCTTAAAGTCAGATGTCTGTCAAGCAAACTGACCAGTGACAGAATTGCTTTGTGAGGTTTACATCTTTATGACATCAAATGCTTCACATGAAAAATGCAGTTCATTGTCAAAAATCAGCTATATTAGGAGAGTGAGAATTGTGTTTTAGCATCAATTACACACTAAATATGCTGTCATTGTGTATGTTTAATGGATGTCTTTCAGTTTTAAAGATAGACAGACGGATAGATAGATAGAAAGATAGAAAGATAGAAAGATAGATAGATAGAAAGATAGATAGATAGATAGATAGACAGACAGACAGACTGATTTCAACTGGAAGCAGTGCTTACATATTGCTTAATTTTTGGTGGTTATTAAATAGTATGGGTAGGCAAGAAAAGTGCATATATCTTTTATTAGCATAAACTTACCCAAATGCGCTCTTGCATATTTAAGGCATTCAAAGTAATAATATTTCACAGCATTAATACAGTTATGTACTAGACTGGACAATGGTAAGCAGAGCCAGTACTTATATCAACAATGGCCTTATCTGTGTGAAGTTTGTATGTTCTCCCTGTGTTTGCGTGGGTTTCCTCCGGGTGCTGTGGTTTCCTCCCACACTCCAAAAAACATACTGTTAGGTTAATTGGCTGCTATCAAAATTGACCCTAGTCTCTCCCTCTCTGTCTGTGTGTGAGTGTGTGTCTATATTAGGGAATTTAGACTGTAAGCTCCAATAGGGTAGGGACTGATGTGAATGGGTTCTCTGTACAGCGCTGCGCTATTAGTGACACTATATAAATAAATGATAATGAGGATGATGATGATATGTGTTTACTATGCCTATACAAATAGCCAGCTTTCACACTTGATTGGCAGATTAATGCATCATTATTGCTAAGTTTGATAACAGTTGTCTAATACAATGACACTGGTAGAGAAAACCACTATAGACATTCACATAAGCAGCTCTCATCATCATCATTTATGGCATAAGACTTCTTTAATTATACTAAGTTTTTGAGCAGGTCTGCATTATACTTAATTATATAAGGGAGATGTACTTTTAGTAAAAAGTAGCTCTCCAATTTCAAAAGTACATCAACGTAGTATTAATACTTAGATTTAAAGATTTTCTGGGATAAATGAAATACATTCCCAGCAGCCATCTCCCTTTGCCTCTATCTTATTGCATATTTTGTCTAGGGATGTGCACCGGCGACTTTTGAGGTCTCGTGTTTTGTGTTTTGGATCCGGATTTTCGTTATTTTTGAGGTTCGGATTTGTCTCGCAAAACACTTGACGAAAGGTCTCGGTTCGGATTTAAGGTATTGGATTCGGATTTTTTTTGAAAAAAACATAAAAAGTTTAAAAATCAAGTTTTTGTGCTTATTTTCACTCCTAGGCTATTATTAACCTCAATAACATTCAATAACAAGCATTTCCACTAATTTACAGTGTATTCTGAACACCTCACAATATAGTTATTAGTCCAAAACGTTGCAACAAGGTATCTTTCTGGACTGCGTAGAGGAGTGGGTCACCACAATATATATTAAAAACCCTGAACTTTTATGATTCGCACCAATAAATGTACCTGGACTGCGTAGAGGAGTGGGTCACCACAATATATTAAAAACCCTGAACTTTTATGAATCGCACCAATAAATGTACCTGGACTGCGTAGAGGAGTGGGTCACCACAATATATATAATAAGAAAACCATCAACTTGTTTGATTCGCACCAATAAATGTACCTGGACTGCGTAGAGGAGTGGGTCACCACAATATATTAAAAACCCTGAACTTTTATGAATCGCACCAATAAATGTACCTGGACTGCGTAGAGGAGTGGGTCACCACAATATATATAATAAGAAAACCATCAACTTGTTTGATTCGCACCAATAAATGTACCTGGACTGCGTAGAGGAGTGGGTCACCACAATATATTAAAAACCCTGAACTTTTATGAATCGCACCAATAAATGTACCTGGACTGCGTAGAGGAGTGGGTCACCACAAGATATATTAAAAACCCTGAACTTTTATGATTCGCACCAATAAATGTACCTGGACTGCGTAGAGGAGTGGGCACTGGGCACCACAATAAAATATATAAAAAACCTTCAACAGATCTGCATTACACTACACATACGGCTGCTCCTCCATCCTCTCCATCATATACATGTTGGAGTTTTAGCGTGTGACAACCTCTTGTTTTTGATAATGTCAGTGCATTTGGAATATTTTTCAATTTGCCCCACACCACTGAATGTACTTTATCTATGATACGCATCTATCTATCTTGACTGCGTAGTGTGGTGGCCCCGGTACACAATTTGGTACCGAGGCCACAATATAATTTAAAAACCCTCCACGTGTCGGAATTCCACCAAACAAGTATCTGGACTGCATAGTGGGGTGGCCCCGGTACCCAATTTGATACCGGGGCCACAATACCTCCTCCTAACATGCTCCAGACAATTCGTCATTGACAGACCCCAGACAGACAGGGTCGTAGTGTTATTGTTTGACTTTGTAAACCCAAAAAAATGTCCCTGTTGCACTTGCACATAGTCGTGCAATGAAGACTGACTTTTTCATTTAAAGGCACGATCTTTAAAGTGTCAGAAAGAGAGAGAAGACACAGGAGAGGAGAGTTGTAGCTGGGGACCTGGGGTGGAAGCTCCCAGGCTCCCCCAGCATTGCCTGGAAGTCTGAGCGTGGTGACTGAGCCAGGGCAAGGAATGTGTGCCCTGGATGATGGGGGAGAACTCCATGCCACTATAGTGAACCCAAGAGAGAGGGGGACACTGCACATGGAAGAGGCCCTGGAGTGAGGGCTGCTACAAGAGGCATGGTAGCTGTAGTGTCAGATCCTGAGGCTGAGAGTACACAGAGTGACGTGTCAGAGCACAGGAGACATTATCCCCGCAGAGGAGGGATGAGCTGCAGTTGAGAGGTCTGCTGTTGAAATAGGACATGCACACTTTAACACACAAATCATTTCAGCGACAGGGCCTACCAAACAACTTTGACTGAAATGATTGGTTTGTTTGGGCCCCCACACCAAAAAAGCTATTCATCTCTCCCTGTACAGACAGACTAAACAGGCTCTACTGAGGCAAGATGTCGTCCTCATCCTCAACCTCTGATTCCTCTCCCCCTACAGTGTGTACTTCCTCCTCATCACACATTATCAATTCGTCCCCGCTGGACTCCACAACCACAGGTCCCTCTGTAGTATCTGGAGGGCAGTGCTGTACTTCATTGAGGAATTGATTATTCATTTTTATAAACATCATTTTTTCAACGTTGTGAGGAAGCAACCTCCTTCGCCGCTCACTGACCAGGTTCCCCGCTGCACTAAAAACTCTTTCCGAGTACACACTGGAGGGGGGACAACTCAGGTAAAATAGAGCCAGTTTGTACAGGGGCTTCCAAACTGCCTTTTTTTCCTGCCAGTAACAATATGGACTGTCTGACATGTCTACTTGGATGGTGTCAGCAAAGTAATCATCCACAATTTTTTCTATTGTCACAGCATCCAATGCAGCGAGAGTAGACATGTCTGCAATGGTTGGCAGGTCCTTCAGTCCGGACCAGATGTTATCAGCATCCCCGCCAGTGCCTCTTTTGGGAAAACTGAGCTTTTTCCTCGCAGCCATAGATGTGGAAGAAAATGAGGGTGGAGCTGTTGGCATGTCACGGTCCTCTTCAGAGGACAATCTCCTGACCAGCAGGTCTTTGCACCGCTGTAGACTTTTGTCCGCCGGAAACAGAGACACAACATACGCTTTAAACCGAGGATCGAGCACGGTGGCCAGAATGTATTCCTCTGACTTTAAAAGAGTGACCACCCTCGGATCCTGGCAAAGCGTACGAAGGGCTACATCCACAAGAGCTACATGCTTGCTGTAATCGCAATGGCTTACCAGCTCCTCCCTCACTTTCTCCAGCTGCTTCTGCAACAGCCTGATCAGGGGAATGACCTGACTCAAGCTGGCAGTGTCGGAACTGACTTCTCGTGTGGCAAGTTCAAATGGCTGCAGAACCTTGCACAACACGGAAATCAGTCTCCACTGCGCTTGACTCAGGCGCATCCCCACTCCTTTGCCTATGTCGTAGGTGGCTGTGTAGGCCTGAATGGCCTTTTGCTGCTCCTCCATCCTCTGCAGCATATAGAGGGTGGAGTTCCAGCGCGTCACAACCTCTTGTTTGAGGTGATGGCAGGGCAGGTTCAAGCTTTTTTGATGTGCCTCTAGTCTGCGGTAGGCACTGGCTGAATGCCGAAAGTGTCCAGCAATTTTGCGGGCCACCGCAAGCATCTCCTGCACACCCCTGTCACTCTTGAGGTAATGCTGCACCACCAAATTAATGGTGTGGGCAAAACATGGGACGTGCTGGAAATTGCCCATATTTAATGCCCGCACAATGTTACTGGCATTGTCTGACACCACAAATCCCCATGAGAGTCTAAGTGGGGTAAGCCACTGGGAGATAATTTCCCTCATTTTCTCTAATATGTTGTCAGCGTTGTGCCTCTTATTAAAGCCTGTAATGCACAATGTTGCCTGCCTTTGCATGAGCAGCCATTTTGTAGATGCTGCTACTGATGCAGCTGTTGCTGTTGCTGCGGAAGGGGATGCATCAACCCAGTGGGCTGTCACAGTCATATAGTCCTTCGTTTGCCCAGAACCACTTGTCCACATGTCCGTGGTTAAGTGGACAGTGGGTACAACCGCATTTTTAAGAGCACTGAGGACACTTGATCGTACTTCTCTGTACATTTTTGGTATCGCCTGCCTAGTGAAGTGGAATCTCGAGGGGATTTGGTACCGGGGACACAATACCTCCATCAACCCTCTAAATCCCACTCCACTGATGGCGGACACCGGGCGCACGTCTAACACCAACATTGCAGTTACAGCCGCAGTTATACGCTTTGCAATAGGGTGACTACTATCGTATTTGGTGGTCATGGCAAACGACTGTTGGACGGTCAATTGTTTGGTGAAAGACTTAGCGGTCTTACGACTTCCCCTCTGGGAAGATGACCGACTAACAGCAGCAACAGCAGCAGTGGCAGTAGTAGGCGTACCGCTGCAGGATTCCTCGGATGAATCCCGTATTGAGGAGGACTCAGTCTGGCTGCTGACTTGGGCTGCAGGACTGAATCTGATGGAGATTGTGGAGGAAGTTGACGAGGAGGGTGTTGCTGGTGTGTATCCAACTGGACCACGGGATTTAGGTGTCCCTGTACCGATGAGGGTCCTAGCCCCAGTTCCTGAACTAACCACTGAACTATGAAGGTTATTCAGGTGACGTATAAGGGAGGATGTTCCTAGGTGGGCAAGATCCTTACCCCTGCTTATTTGAGCTTTACATAAGCTACATATTGCCATACATTGGTTGTCTGGATTTGGATAAAAATAACTCCAGACCGAAGAGGTGCATTTTTTGGTCTTCTGACCAGGCATGACGATGGGCTTTTTCATCCCATGGACATCAGCTGTTTCCCCCCCTGGTGCCTCATTTACAATAACCACATCACCATCCTCATCATCAAGTTCCTCCACAGCGCCAGCTACATCATCAATAGCCTCCTCCCGAGCCACCTCTTCCCGTACAGTGATGGGAAGTACAGTGATGGGAAGGTCAGGCTTGACAACCACCAACACGCTTGGACTCGCCTTGGGGATTTGTGATAATTTCTCTTTAGAAGGCAGAGTTGTTTGCTGTTTTGTTGCTGACAGCATAACTCTCTTCAATTTTTTGTAGGGGGGGGGAGGAGGAGGAGGGCTAAGATCCGTGGGTGAAGCTGAACCACTAGTCATGAACACGGGCCAGGGCCTAAGCCGTTCCTTGCCACTCCGTGTCGTAAATGGCATATTGGCAACTTTACGTTTCTCCTCAGATGATTTTAAGTTTCTCTTTTTGCTACTTTTTCTTAACTTGGGCTTTTTGGATTTTACATGCCCGGTACTACGAGATTGGGCATCGGGCTTGGAAGACGACGTTGATGGCATTTCATCGTCTATGTCATGACTAGTGGCAGCAGCTTCAGCATTAGGAGGAAGTGGGTCTTGATCTTTCCCTACTTTATCCTCCAAATTTTTGGTCTCCATTATATGTAGCACAAGATACTGCAGAATGTGTGAACTTGGTAATATTGCAGTACCAATGGACTTATACTGCTGGATTGGTTTTACAAATTTGGTTATAATTATTATATATTTTTTTTTTTTTTAATTTTTTATTTTTTTTTACTTTTTTCTTATTTTTAAAAAACTTGGGAATAGTGGGGAAATAACTATGCCCTTAGAAGCACAGAGCACAGGACACAGCACCACTGGACTGAACAGGACACGGCACAGGATCCAGCAGCACTACGGAACTCAGCAGGACAGAGCACAGGACACAGCACCACTGGACTGATACTGCAGAATGTGTAAACTTTGTAATATTGCAGTACCACTGGACTTTTACTGCTGAATGTGTGAACTTGGTAATATTGCAGTACCACTGGACTTTTACTGCTGAATGTGTGAACTTGGTAATATTGCAGTACCAATGGGCTTATACTGCAGGATTGGTTTTGCAAATTTGGTGGTAATTAAAAAATATTAAAGTAGTTTTTGGTATTTTTTAAAAAAACTTTTTTTTATTTTTTTAAACACAGGGGAATATTGGGGAAATAACTATGCCCTTAGAAGCACAGAGCACAGGACACAGCACCACTGGACTGAACAGGACACGGCACAGGACCCAGCAGCACTACGGAACTCAGCAGGACAGAGCACAGGACACAGCACCACTGGACTGATACTGCAGAATGTGTAAACTTTGTAATATTGCAGTACCACTGGACTTTTACTGCTGAATGTGTGAACTTGGTAATATTGCAGTACCAATGGGCTTATACTGCAGGATTGGTTTTGCAAATTTGGTGGTAATTAAAAAATATTAAAGTAGTTTTTGGTATTTTTTAAAAAAACTTTTTTTTATTTTTTTAAACACAGGGGAATATTGGGGAAATAACTATGCCCTTAGAAGCACAGAGCACAGGACACAGCACCACTGGACTGAACAGGACACGGCACAGGACCCAGCAGCACTACGGAACTCAGCAGGACAGAGCACAGGACACAGCACCACTGGACTGATACTGCAGAACACAGCACAGCACAGCACAGCACAGCACAGCACAGAACTAAACAGCACAGAACTAAACAGCACAGAGGACCACCTAACACACCCTCCCTCTACTCTGATCAATGCCCGAGTGAAGATGGCGGCGACTAGCGGGGAATTTATAGGATCCGAGTATCGCGAGATCCGACAACGGGATTATGAGTCAGAGCCTCAGTTTCACTTTTGAATTTGGCGCCAATACCCGGATCTGTCTCGGATCCGACTCGGATCCGCAACGTTCGGGTGGGCTCGGATTCAGGAAATCCGAGTGCGCTCATCCCTAATTTTGTCCTAATGTGCTTTCATATTTACATGTCACCATGTTTCCATTGGCTAGTACCTTAAAGTCAGATGTCTGTCAAGCAAACTGACCAGTGACAGAATTGCTTTGTGAGGTTTACATCTTTATGACATCAAATGCTTCACATGAAAAATGCAGTTCATTGTCAAAAATCAGCTATATTAGGAGAGTGAGAATTGTGTTTTAGCATCAATTACACACTAAATATGCTGTCATTGTGTATGTTTAATGGATGTCTTTCAGTTTTAAAGATAGACAGACCGATAGATAGATAGATAGAAAGATAGAAAGATAGATAGAAAGATAGATAGATAGATAGACAGACAGACTGATTTCAACTGGAAGCAGTGCTTACATATTGCTTAATTTTTGGTGGTTATTAAATAGTATGGGTAGGCAAGAAAAGTGCATATATCTTTTATTAGCATAAACTTACCCAAATGCGCTCTTGCATATTTAAGGCATTCAAAGTAATAATATTTCACAGCATTAATACAGTTATGTACTAGACTGGACAATGGTAAGCAGAGCCAGTACTTATATCAACAATGGCCTTATCTGTGTGAAGTTTGTATGTTCTCCCTGTGTTTGCGTGGGTTTCCTCCCACACTCCAAAAAACATACTGTTAGGTTAATTGGCTGCTATCAAAATTGACCCTAGTCTCTCCCTCTCTGTCTGTGTGTGAGTGTGTGTCTATATTAGGGAATTTAGACTGTAAGCTCCAATAGGGTAGGGACTGATGTGAATGGGTTCTCTGTACAGCGCTGCGCTATTAGTGACACTATATAAATAAATTATAATGAGGATGATGATGATATGTGTTTACTATGCCTATACACATAGCCAGCTTTCACACTTGATTGGCAGATTAATGCATCATTATTGCTAAGTTTGATAACAGTTGTCTAATACAGTGACACTGGTAGAGAAAACCACTATAGACATTCACATAAGCAGCTCTCATCATCATCATTTATGGCATAAGACTTCTTTAATTATACTAAGTTTTTGAGCAGGTCTGCATTATACTTAATTATATAAGGGAGATGTACTTTTAGTAAAAAGTAGCTCTCCAATTTCAAAAGTACATCAACGTAGTATTAATCATACTTACCTACTTTCTTCAGCTCCCTTCCGGGAGCCAGCCAGTGGAGGGGGGCGTGAAGGGGCGGGGTGGCCGAAATCGCGTCATTTCGGCCCCGCCCCCTGTGACGTCATGACGCAAATTGCGTCATTTGACAGCGGGGGCGGGGCCAAACGCCGCGATTCACCGGGAATCGCGGCGTTTGGGATCTAATTCTGCCCACTTCACTAGGAAGTGGGGCACTTCCTAGTGAAGTGGGCAGAATTCGGGAGATTGCCACACTCGCCCGGGAGTCCGGGAGACTCTCACAAAATGCGGGAGTCTCCCGGACATTCCGGGAGAGTTGGCAAGTATGGTATTAATACTTAGATTTAAAGATTTTCTGGGATAAATGAAATACATTCCCAGCAGCCATCTCCCTTTGCCTCTATCTTATTGCATATTTTGTCCTAATGTGCTTTCATATTTACATGTCACCATGATTCCATTGGCTAGTACCTTAAAGTCAGATGTCTGTCAAGCAAACTGACCAGTGACAGAATTGCTTTGTGAGGTTTACATCTTTATGACATCAAATGCTTCACATGAAAAATGCAGTTCATTGTCAAAAATCAGCTATATTAGGAGAGTGAGAATTGTGTTTTAGCATCAATTACACACTAAATATGCTGTCATTGTGTATGTTTAATGGATGTCTTTCAGTTTTAAAGATAGACAGACGGATAGATAGATAGAAAGATAGAAAGATAGAAAGATAGATAGATAGAAAGATAGATAGATAGATAGACAGACAGACAGACTGATTTCAACTGGAAGCAGTGCTTACATATTGCTTAATTTTTGGTGGTTATTAAATAGTATGGGTAGGCAAGAAAAGTGCATATATCTTTTATTAGCATAAACTTACCCAAATGCGCTCTTGCATATTTAAGGCATTCAAAGTAATAATATTTCACAGCATTAATACAGTTATGTACTAGACTGGACAATGGTAAGCAGAGCCAGTACTTATATCAACAATGGCCTTATCTGTGTGAAGTTTGTATGTTCTCCCTGTGTTTGCGTGGGTTTCCTCCGGGTGCTGTGGTTTCCTCCCACACTCCAAAAAACATACTGTTAGGTTAATTGGCTGCTATCAAAATTGACCCTAGTCTCTCCCTCTCTGTCTGTGTGTGAGTGTGTGTCTATATTAGGGAATTTAGACTGTAAGCTCCAATAGGGTAGGGACTGATGTGAATGGGTTCTCTGTACAGCGCTGCGCTATTAGTGACACTATATAAATAAATGATAATGAGGATGATGATGATATGTGTTTACTATGCCTATACAAATAGCCAGCTTTCACACTTGATTGGCAGATTAATGCATCATTATTGCTAAGTTTGATAACAGTTGTCTAATACAATGACACTGGTAGAGAAAACCACTATAGACATTCACATAAGCAGCTCTCATCATCATCATTTATGGCATAAGACTTCTTTAATTATACTAAGTTTTTGAGCAGGTCTGCATTATACTTAATTATATAAGGGAGATGTACTTTTAGTAAAAAGTAGCTCTCCAATTTCAAAAGTACATCAACGTAGTATTAATACTTAGATTTAAAGATTTTCTGGGATAAATGAAATACATTCCCAGCAGCCATCTCCCTTTGCCTCTATCTTATTGCATATTTTGTCTAGGGATGTGCACCGGCGACTTTTGAGGTCTCGTGTTTTGTGTTTTGGATCCGGATTTTCGTTATTTTTGAGGTTCGGATTTGTCTCGCAAAACACTTGACGAAAGGTCTCGGTTCGGATTTAAGGTATTGGATTCGGATTTTTTTTGAAAAAAACATAAAAAGTTTAAAAATCAAGTTTTTGTGCTTATTTTCACTCCTAGGCTATTATTAACCTCAATAACATTCAATAACAAGCATTTCCACTAATTTACAGTGTATTCTGAACACCTCACAATATAGTTATTAGTCCAAAACGTTGCAACAAGGTATCTTTCTGGACTGCGTAGAGGAGTGGGTCACCACAATATATATTAAAAACCCTGAACTTTTATGATTCGCACCAATAAATGTACCTGGACTGCGTAGAGGAGTGGGTCACCACAATATATTAAAAACCCTGAACTTTTATGAATCGCACCAATAAATGTACCTGGACTGCGTAGAGGAGTGGGTCACCACAATATATATAATAAGAAAACCATCAACTTGTTTGATTCGCACCAATAAATGTACCTGGACTGCGTAGAGGAGTGGGTCACCACAATATATTAAAAACCCTGAACTTTTATGAATCGCACCAATAAATGTACCTGGACTGCGTAGAGGAGTGGGTCACCACAATATATATAATAAGAAAACCATCAACTTGTTTGATTCGCACCAATAAATGTACCTGGACTGCGTAGAGGAGTGGGTCACCACAATATATTAAAAACCCTGAACTTTTATGAATCGCACCAATAAATGTACCTGGACTGCGTAGAGGAGTGGGTCACCACAAGATATATTAAAAACCCTGAACTTTTATGATTCGCACCAATAAATGTACCTGGACTGCGTAGAGGAGTGGGCACTGGGCACCACAATAAAATATATAAAAAACCTTCAACAGATCTGCATTACACTACACATACGGCTGCTCCTCCATCCTCTCCATCATATACATGTTGGAGTTTTAGCGTGTGACAACCTCTTGTTTTTGATAATGTCAGTGCATTTGGAATATTTTTCAATTTGCCCCACACCACTGAATGTACTTTATCTATGATACGCATCTATCTATCTTGACTGCGTAGTGTGGTGGCCCCGGTACACAATTTGGTACCGAGGCCACAATATAATTTAAAAACCCTCCACGTGTCGGAATTCCACCAAACAAGTATCTGGACTGCATAGTGGGGTGGCCCCGGTACCCAATTTGATACCGGGGCCACAATACCTCCTCCTAACATGCTCCAGACAATTCGTCATTGACAGACCCCAGACAGACAGGGTCGTAGTGTTATTGTTTGACTTTGTAAACCCAAAAAAATGTCCCTGTTGCACTTGCACATAGTCGTGCAATGAAGACTGACTTTTTCATTTAAAGGCACGATCTTTAAAGTGTCAGAAAGAGAGAGAAGACACAGGAGAGGAGAGTTGTAGCTGGGGACCTGGGGTGGAAGCTCCCAGGCTCCCCCAGCATTGCCTGGAAGTCTGAGCGTGGTGACTGAGCCAGGGCAAGGAATGTGTGCCCTGGATGATGGGGGAGAACTCCATGCCACTATAGTGAACCCAAGAGAGAGGGGGACACTGCACATGGAAGAGGCCCTGGAGTGAGGGCTGCTACAAGAGGCATGGTAGCTGTAGTGTCAGATCCTGAGGCTGAGAGTACACAGAGTGACGTGTCAGAGCACAGGAGACATTATCCCCGCAGAGGAGGGATGAGCTGCAGTTGAGAGGTCTGCTGTTGAAATAGGACATGCACACTTTAACACACAAATCATTTCAGCGACAGGGCCTACCAAACAACTTTGACTGAAATGATTGGTTTGTTTGGGCCCCCACACCAAAAAAGCTATTCATCTCTCCCTGTACAGACAGACTAAACAGGCTCTACTGAGGCAAGATGTCGTCCTCATCCTCAACCTCTGATTCCTCTCCCCCTACAGTGTGTACTTCCTCCTCATCACACATTATCAATTCGTCCCCGCTGGACTCCACAACCACAGGTCCCTCTGTAGTATCTGGAGGGCAGTGCTGTACTTCATTGAGGAATTGATTATTCATTTTTATAAACATCATTTTTTCAACGTTGTGAGGAAGCAACCTCCTTCGCCGCTCACTGACCAGGTTCCCCGCTGCACTAAAAACTCTTTCCGAGTACACACTGGAGGGGGGACAACTCAGGTAAAATAGAGCCAGTTTGTACAGGGGCTTCCAAACTGCCTTTTTTTCCTGCCAGTAACAATATGGACTGTCTGACATGTCTACTTGGATGGTGTCAGCAAAGTAATCATCCACAATTTTTTCTATTGTCACAGCATCCAATGCAGCGAGAGTAGACATGTCTGCAATGGTTGGCAGGTCCTTCAGTCCGGACCAGATGTTATCAGCATCCCCGCCAGTGCCTCTTTTGGGAAAACTGAGCTTTTTCCTCGCAGCCATAGATGTGGAAGAAAATGAGGGTGGAGCTGTTGGCATGTCACGGTCCTCTTCAGAGGACAATCTCCTGACCAGCAGGTCTTTGCACCGCTGTAGACTTTTGTCCGCCGGAAACAGAGACACAACATACGCTTTAAACCGAGGATCGAGCACGGTGGCCAGAATGTATTCCTCTGACTTTAAAAGAGTGACCACCCTCGGATCCTGGCAAAGCGTACGAAGGGCTACATCCACAAGAGCTACATGCTTGCTGTAATCGCAATGGCTTACCAGCTCCTCCCTCACTTTCTCCAGCTGCTTCTGCAACAGCCTGATCAGGGGAATGACATGACTCAAGCTGGCAGTGTCGGAACTGACTTCTCGTGTGGCAAGTTCAAATGGCTGCAGAACCTTGCACAACACGGAAATCAGTCTCCACTGCGCTTGACTCAGGCGCATCCCCACTCCTTTGCCTATGTCGTAGGTGGCTGTGTAGGCCTGAATGGCCTTTTGCTGCTCCTCCATCCTCTGCAGCATATAGAGGGTGGAGTTCCAGCGCGTCACAACCTCTTGTTTGAGGTGATGGCAGGGCAGGTTCAAGCTTTTTTGATGTGCCTCTAGTCTGCGGTAGGCACTGGCTGAATGCCGAAAGTGTCCAGCAATTTTGCGGGCCACCGCAAGCATCTCCTGCACACCCCTGTCACTCTTGAGGTAATGCTGCACCACCAAATTAATGGTGTGGGCAAAACATGGGACGTGCTGGAAATTGCCCATATTTAATGCCCGCACAATGTTACTGGCATTGTCTGACACCACAAATCCCCATGAGAGTCTAAGTGGGGTAAGCCACTGGGAGATAATTTCCCTCATTTTCTCTAATATGTTGTCAGCGTTGTGCCTCTTATTAAAGCCTGTAATGCACAATGTTGCCTGCCTTTGCATGAGCAGCCATTTTGTAGATGCTGCTACTGATGCAGCTGTTGCTGTTGCTGCGGAAGGGGATGCATCAACCCAGTGGGCTGTCACAGTCATATAGTCCTTCGTTTGCCCAGAACCACTTGTCCACATGTCCGTGGTTAAGTGGACAGTGGGTACAACCGCATTTTTAAGAGCACTGAGGACACTTGATCGTACTTCTCTGTACATTTTTGGTATCGCCTGCCTAGTGAAGTGGAATCTCGAGGGGATTTGGTACCGGGGACACAATACCTCCATCAACCCTCTAAATCCCACTCCACTGATGGCGGACACCGGGCGCACGTCTAACACCAACATTGCAGTTACAGCCGCAGTTATACGCTTTGCAATAGGGTGACTACTATCGTATTTGGTGGTCATGGCAAACGACTGTTGGACGGTCAATTGTTTGGTGAAAGACTTAGCGGTCTTACGACTTCCCCTCTGGGAAGATGACCGACTAACAGCAGCAACAGCAGCAGTGGCAGTAGTAGGCGTACCGCTGCAGGATTCCTCGGATGAATCCCGTATTGAGGAGGACTCAGTCTGGCTGCTGACTTGGGCTGCAGGACTGAATCTGATGGAGATTGTGGAGGAAGTTGACGAGGAGGGTGTTGCTGGTGTGTATCCAACTGGACCACGGGATTTAGGTGTCCCTGTACCGATGAGGGTCCTAGCCCCAGTTCCTGAACTAACCACTGAACTATGAAGGTTATTCAGGTGACGTATAAGGGAGGATGTTCCTAGGTGGGCAAGATCCTTACCCCTGCTTATTTGAGCTTTACATAAGCTACATATTGCCATACATTGGTTGTCTGGATTTGGATAAAAATAACTCCAGACCGAAGAGGTGCATTTTTTGGTCTTCTGACCAGGCATGACGATGGGCTTTTTCATCCCATGGACATCAGCTGTTTCCCCCCCTGGTGCCTCATTTACAATAACCACATCACCATCCTCATCATCAAGTTCCTCCACAGCGCCAGCTACATCATCAATAGCCTCCTCCCGAGCCACCTCTTCCCGTACAGTGATGGGAAGTACAGTGATGGGAAGGTCAGGCTTGACAACCACCAACACGCTTGGACTCGCCTTGGGGATTTGTGATAATTTCTCTTTAGAAGGCAGAGTTGTTTGCTGTTTTGTTGCTGACAGCATAACTCTCTTCAATTTTTTGTAGGGGGGGGGAGGAGGAGGAGGGCTAAGATCCGTGGGTGAAGCTGAACCACTAGTCATGAACACGGGCCAGGGCCTAAGCCGTTCCTTGCCACTCCGTGTCGTAAATGGCATATTGGCAACTTTACGTTTCTCCTCAGATGATTTTAAGTTTCTCTTTTTGCTACTTTTTCTTAACTTGGGCTTTTTGGATTTTACATGCCCGGTACTACAATATTGGGCATCGGGCTTGGAAGACGACGTTGATGGCATTTCATCGTCTATGTCATGACTAGTGGCAGCAGCTTCAGCATTAGGAGGAAGTGGGTCTTGATCTTTCCCTACTTTATCCTCCAAATTTTTGGTCTCCATTATATGTAGCACAAGATACTGCAGAATGTGTGAACTTGGTAATATTGCAGTACCAATGGACTTATACTGCTGGATTGGTTTTACAAATTTGGTTATAATTATTATATATTTTTTTTTTTTTTAATTTTTTATTTTTTTTTACTTTTTTCTTATTTTTAAAAAACTTGGGAATAGTGGGGAAATAACTATGCCCTTAGAAGCACAGAGCACAGGACACAGCACCACTGGACTGAACAGGACACGGCACAGGATCCAGCAGCACTACGGAACTCAGCAGGACAGAGCACAGGACACAGCACCACTGGACTGATACTGCAGAATGTGTAAACTTTGTAATATTGCAGTACCACTGGACTTTTACTGCTGAATGTGTGAACTTGGTAATATTGCAGTACCAATGGGCTTATACTGCAGGATTGGTTTTGCAAATTTGGTGGTAATTAAAAAATATTAAAGTAGTTTTTGGTATTTTTTAAAAAAACTTTTTTTTATTTTTTTAAACACAGGGGAATATTGGGGAAATAACTATGCCCTTAGAAGCACAGAGCACAGGACACAGCACCACTGGACTGAACAGGACACGGCACAGGACCCAGCAGCACTACGGAACTCAGCAGGACAGAGCACAGGACACAGCACCACTGGACTGATACTGCAGAATGTGTAAACTTTGTAATATTGCAGTACCACTGGACTTTTACTGCTGAATGTGTGAACTTGGTAATATTGCAGTACCAATGGGCTTATACTGCAGGATTGGTTTTGCAAATTTGGTGGTAATTAAAAAATATTAAAGTAGTTTTTGGTATTTTTTAAAAAAACTTTTTTTTATTTTTTTAAACACAGGGGAATATTGGGGAAATAACTATGCCCTTAGAAGCACAGAGCACAGGACACAGCACCACTGGACTGAACAGGACACGGCACAGGACCCAGCAGCACTACGGAACTCAGCAGGACAGAGCACAGGACACAGCACCACTGGACTGATACTGCAGAACACAGCACAGCACAGCACAGCACAGCACAGCACAGAACTAAACAGCACAGAACTAAACAGCACAGAGGACCACCTAACACACCCTCCCTCTACTCTGATCAATGCCCGAGTGAAGATGGCGGCGACTAGCGGGGAATTTATAGGATCCGAGTATCGCGAGATCCGACAACGGGATTATGAGTCAGAGCCTCAGTTTCACTTTTGAATTTGGCGCCAATACCCGGATCTGTCTCGGATCCGACTCGGATCCGCAACGTTCGGGTGGGCTCGGATTCAGGAAATCCGAGTGCGCTCATCCCTAATTTTGTCCTAATGTGCTTTCATATTTACATGTCACCATGTTTCCATTGGCTAGTACCTTAAAGTCAGATGTCTGTCAAGCAAACTGACCAGTGACAGAATTGCTTTGTGAGGTTTACATCTTTATGACATCAAATGCTTCACATGAAAAATGCAGTTCATTGTCAAAAATCAGCTATATTAGGAGAGTGAGAATTGTGTTTTAGCATCAATTACACACTAAATATGCTGTCATTGTGTATGTTTAATGGATGTCTTTCAGTTTTAAAGATAGACAGACCGATAGATAGATAGATAGAAAGATAGAAAGATAGATAGAAAGATAGATAGATAGATAGACAGACAGACTGATTTCAACTGGAAGCAGTGCTTACATATTGCTTAATTTTTGGTGGTTATTAAATAGTATGGGTAGGCAAGAAAAGTGCATATATCTTTTATTAGCATAAACTTACCCAAATGCGCTCTTGCATATTTAAGGCATTCAAAGTAATAATATTTCACAGCATTAATACAGTTATGTACTAGACTGGACAATGGTAAGCAGAGCCAGTACTTATATCAACAATGGCCTTATCTGTGTGAAGTTTGTATGTTCTCCCTGTGTTTGCGTGGGTTTCCTCCCACACTCCAAAAAACATACTGTTAGGTTAATTGGCTGCTATCAAAATTGACCCTAGTCTCTCCCTCTCTGTCTGTGTGTGAGTGTGTGTCTATATTAGGGAATTTAGACTGTAAGCTCCAATAGGGTAGGGACTGATGTGAATGGGTTCTCTGTACAGCGCTGCGCTATTAGTGACACTATATAAATAAATTATAATGAGGATGATGATGATATGTGTTTACTATGCCTATACACATAGCCAGCTTTCACACTTGATTGGCAGATTAATGCATCATTATTGCTAAGTTTGATAACAGTTGTCTAATACAGTGACACTGGTAGAGAAAACCACTATAGACATTCACATAAGCAGCTCTCATCATCATCATTTATGGCATAAGACTTCTTTAATTATACTAAGTTTTTGAGCAGGTCTGCATTATACTTAATTATATAAGGGAGATGTACTTTTAGTAAAAAGTAGCTCTCCAATTTCAAAAGTACATCAACGTAGTATTAATACTTAGATTTAAAGATTTTCTGGGATAAATGAAATACATTCCCAGCAGCCATCTCCCTTTGCCTCTATCTTATTGCATATTTTGTCCTAATGTGCTTTCATATTTACATGTCACCATGTTTCCATTGGCTAGTACCTTAAAGTCAGATGTCTGTCAAGCAAACTGACCAGTGACAGAATTGCTTTGTGAGGTTTACATCTTTATGACATCAAATGCTTCACATGAAAAATGCAGTTCATTGTCAAAAATCAGCTATATTAGGAGAGTGAGAATTGTGTTTTAGCATCAATTACACACTAAATATGCTGTCATTGTGTATGTTTAATGGATGTCTTTCAGTTTTAAAGATAGACAGACGGATAGATAGATAGAAAGATAGAAAGATAGATAGATAGAAAGATAGATAGATAGATAGATAGACAGACAGACAGACTGATTTCAACTGGAAGCAGTGCTTACATATTGCTTAATTTTTGGTGGTTATTAAATAGTATGGGTAGGCAAGAAAAGTGCATATATCTTTTATTAGCATAAACTTACCCAAATGCGCTCTTGCATATTTAAGGCATTCAAAGTAATAATATTTCACAGCATTAAAACAGTTATGTACTAGACTGGACAATGGTAAGCAGAGCCAGTACTTATATCAACAATGGCCTTATCTGTGTGAAGTTTGTATGTTCTCCCTGTGTTTGCGTGGGTTTCCTCCCACACTCCAAAAAACATACTGTTAGGTTAATTGGCTGCTATCAAAATTGACCCTAGTCTCTCCCTCTCTGTCTGTGTGTGAGTGTGTGTCTATATTAGGGAATTTAGACTGTAAGCTCCAATAGGGTAGGGACTGATGTGAATGGGTTCTCTGTACAGCGCTGCGCTATTAGTGACACTATATAAATAAATGATAATGAGGATGATGATGATATGTGTTTACTATGCCTATACACATAGCCAGCTTTCACACTTGATTGGCAGATTAATGCATCATTATTGCTAAGTTTGATAACAGTTGTCTAATACAGTGACACTGGTAGAGAAAACCACTATAGACATTCACATAAGCAGCTCTCATCATCATCATTTATGGCATAAGACTTCTTTTTTTTTTTTTTTTTTTTTTAAATTCTTTTTTTTTATTGAAGAAATTAAACAGCTTTTACAAACATATCTATTTTGCATTGAACGATGCATTAAAGACATTTATAAATATTGCATATAAAGATACGATTACATGAATTAGACTTGACAGTGCATCAGTATAGAAACAAAGTACCGTTTAGTATACTATAATACACCATTAAGGGATGGGGGAAAGACCAAGAGGGAGAAAGACAGGGAAGGAGGGATAGATCAGAGGGGAGAAAAGGGGGGAGTGGGGGGTAGGAGGGGGGGGTTCACCTATTCCACTGAGAATATAGTGGTGAATCCTTAAATTCGAGCCATTTGAACCATATATGGTAATACTCCCTATATTTGTCTCTTGATGAGTAGAGTATATCGTCCATCATTCTATAGGATTCTAAGCGGGCAAACCACTCTTTGATGGTAGGAATATTCTGCGATCTCCAATGCACCGGAATCACGGCCTTTGCCGCGTTGCTAAGATTTTTAATTGTTGATTTTTTATATTTAGAGATGGATAATTTATTATCATTCAATAACCAGTATTTGGGGCAATTAGGTGGTTCAACGCCCATTATTTCTTTAGAAATTGAAAGGACTGCATCCCAGAAAGTTCTAAGAGCTATGCATTCCCACCATATATGCAACGGAGTACCTGGCGCCGACATACATCGCCAGCACATGTTTGACACCCCAGGAACCATCTTAGCCAACTGGTTGGGGCATCTGTACCACCTAGTCAAAATCTTATATTGTGTCTCCACCACCCGTACACTGACCGAGCTTGACTGAGTGCGTAAGAGGATATTTTTCCAATCTTGCTCAGGTATCGAGCAAGTCAGCTCCCTCTCCCATTCTCGAATGAAGGTGGGTTGTTTATTATAAGCATGTTCAATGAGGATACTGTAAATAAGAGACAAAGTATGGCTAGGGTATAATGCAGTGGTACATAAAGATTCAAACTGAGTAAGTGGCCGCCCCACCGACTCCCGAACCTCCAAGGATCCCAGAAAATGGCGGAGCTGTATATATCGCCAAATCTCCACATTTGGTAGTTCCCATTTAGCTTGGAGAGTGGTGAAGGGTAAGACCCCAGACGCGTCCACCAGCTGGCCGGCCCTGCGGAGCCCTGCCCCAATCCAACATCTAAATATCTGTCTAGTAAGTCCTGGGGGAAACTCTGGGTTGTCAAATATTGGGGTCAAAGGCGAATGTCGTGAGGAAATGTGAGGAGTCGCGCGTAATTTGGCCCATCTAGCCAGGGTTGGTGAAACGGTCGGGTGAATGACTTTAGGAAGTGAGTATAGCCATGGTGAGAACTTAAGTGCCTTACCTACAACGTAACTCTCTATCCAGACCCATTGCTTGTCCAGTCTCTGTCTTGTCCAGTCCACCACCCTATTCAGCATGGCCGCATCGTAATATAATGCAAAGTTGGGGAGTTGTAATCCCCCAGCGTGCTTCCGCATATATAAAATTTCATGTTTAAAACGGGGGCGTCTCCCCTTCCATACAAAGTCCCTAATTGCTTTATGTAGTGTCTTGAACCAAGAAGTGGGAAGGTGTATAGGGAGTGTTTGGAGCAAGTAGAGGACCCGTGGTAATACATTCATCTTGACCACATTGAGTCTCCCTATCAGGGAAAAGCCCTTTGGACACCAGTTTCTCAGATCCCTACAAATTGTATTGGTGATGGGAATAAAATTGTCCTCAAAAATCTTTGTGTTGTCCTTGTTGATAAACACCCCCAGATATTTAAGTCGTGAGGGATGCCACATGAATGAGAATGCTGGCTTCAGGCCTTCAACCACTGCCTCGGGCGCAGAGATGTTGAGTGCTACCGATTTTGAGTAGTTAATTTTAAAGCCAGACAGCTCGCCAAATTGTTGAAATTCTGCCACTAAGTTAGGAATCGAAACCACAGGGTTAGTGAGGATTGCCAGGAGGTCATCTGCGAAAAGTGCCAATTTAAAGTTTTTGTCTTCCAACCGTAGACCAGAGATATAAGGGTTTGCCCGAATGGATCGAGCCAGTGCTTCCATGCACAAGATAAAGATCAACGGAGACAGGGGGCATCCCTGTCTGGTGCCGTTGGATATTACAATGGGTTCTGATAGTTCCCCGTTAACCCTGACTCTTGCCGTTGGCTTCGTATACAAGGCCTCAATTCTGGCCATACTCAAAGGGCCTAAACCCAGATGGCTGAGGACCCCCCTCATAAATTCCCAGTCCACTCTATCAAATGCCTTTTCGGCATCTGTGGATAGTAAAACCATAGGAATATTGGCGGTGTGTGCATACTGTACTAAATTGAGTATTTTCGTGGTATTGTCCCTCGCCTCCCTCCCCGGGACAAACCCCACCTGATCGGAGTGAATGATTTGGGTCAGATATGGTTTTAATCTGTTTGCAATCAGTTTAGCGTAAAGCTTAATGTCCCCATTAAGTAGGGAGATGGGCCTATAACTAGCACATGAAGCTGGGTCTTTCCCTTCTTTTGGCAATACAGTAATCTGGGCGGTTAGTGTTTGAGGGGAAAAGTGTTTCTGGGCAGAGACAGAGTTAAAGGCCTGTAGCAAGAGAGGGGCTAACTGTGTTTTGAAAATTTTGTAGTAAAGAGTGGTAAAACCGTCCGGTCCCGGGCTTTTCCCTGATGGCGTCGTCTTGATCGCCTCTTCCAGTTCCTCAATCGTAAAGGGTTCTTCTAACAGTTGTACAGAATCGTCATCTAGCGTGGGGAAATCAATACGCTCAAGGTATTCTGCTACGCGGGCCTGCTTGGTCTGGTGGCAAGCTGTGTTAGGTGTGTCAAACAAATTATAAAGCTTGGTGTAATAGTCCTGGAACGCCCCAGCGATATCAGAAGTATGAACTAGTGTGGACCCTGCGTCTGTCTTGATCTGGGGAACATATAGTTGAGCTCTCTGTTTGCGCAGAGCACGGGCCAGAAGCCTCCCTGGCTTGTCTCCCCACTGATAGAACTGGTTCTGACATCTACGGAGGTCATATTTAATTTTATCTGACATTAGTTGGTTTAAGGCCTTCCGGGTTTCTGTCAATTCTGTCATAACAGAGGGATCCAGGTCTGATTTGTGTCGCGTTTCAAGTGTGTTTATTTTTTCTAGGAGCGAGTCCCTATGGGCTATTTTTTCTCGCTTTCTAATCGCACCCATTTGAATAAGCTTACCCCGTATAACGCATTTATGAGCTTCCCATAGAGATATCTTCGAAATGTCGGGGGTGTCGTTGGTCTGGATATAGTCCGTGATGGCCTCTTCTATCACTGTCTTGTTATGCGCTTCTTGAATTAGAAGCTCGTTTAGTCTCCAGGTGAAGGGTCTATTAACTGTCTTAGAAATAGAGAGCGTCAGGTACACCGGCGCGTGATCTGACCATGTGATCTGGCCTATCGTTACCTCTGAGATCAGGGGCAGATGGTTGTGAGTAAGAAAGAAATAGTCCAGTCTCGAATATGTATTATGTGGGTGTGAGAAGAAGGTATAGTCACGGTCTGTGGGGTGTTTGAGACGCCACGCGTCAACCAGCTGGTGTTCGTGCAGAGTACGTCTCACCCTTCGATACAGCTTACCGGCCAGTCTAGCGGATCCCGAGGAAGAGTCCGTCGTGGGGTTCAGAACCCAGTTGAAATCTCCGCCCATTATGGTGATGCCCTTCTTTATCGATTCCACTTTGTCCAGAAGCTTTTCTAGAAATACAGGTTGATTAGAGTTCGGACCATAAATATTAACAAAGGTATACATTTGGGTGGATATCATACATGTCACTGCCAAACCTCTACCTTCCTGTAGTGTGTGTGTGTCTATATCTTGAACAGGCAAACGATTGGACATAAGAATTGCCACTCCCAAGGACTTATTTTCCGCATTATTACTCGTAAAGACATGTGGGAATTGGCGGCTGTTCAACCTAGGAACAAAACCTTGTTTGAAATGAGTTTCCTGTATGAAGGCTACGTCAATTTTCTTGGCCATAAGGTCACGTAATAAACGGGACCGCTTTTCCGGGACATTTAGACCCTTAACATTAAGGGTAACGCATCTGAGTCTACCCACCATTACCAAGCAGTTCTAAGTATTTGCATGTGTACCACCACATGGAGAAAAGGTGTATGAACCCATAAGTGGATTGTAGTTGGGAAGAATCGAAGAAAGTAGGGATGGGGGGGAAGGGAAGAGGGTCAGGGAGCCATAACTGCTTAAACTGAGGCATCAGTTTCAATAAAGAGCTATGAATCATTGGCAATTTTATAAGACCGTTCCGGCCAACCATATAGGACCGTGGTCCAGACATGATCCGGAATATAGCACTCGGTCTTGGAGCCCTGAGGAGGGCAATAAACAGCGACAATCAAACAAACATGGGTAAATGGTCCGCACCTCGCCTTCGGCAGAGTCCCGGGTAATCTCAGCCCAAGCCCCTATCCTCCAGAGAGACGCAGGACCTCTATTACTTATATGTACTAACCTATTCAATTTTGTAAAAAGAACAACAAACAACTATGCATGAACACACAGCTAATCGGAAATATTTGAACATTATAATATTAGAAAACATTATAACACTATAACCTTAGAAATCTTATAGAGAACTTTAGAAAAATAGTGATGGGCTAAACAAATCCATCGTGGACACTAGCGATTGTAAATAGCACATCAAAGATGAAGGAGATAAAGTAAGCAAAGATAAGATAAGAATAATCTCGCCCAAGGGAAGCTGTTCACAGTAGCAAATCCCTGATTGGGTCTTGTGAGAGGTTCTCCTCCAAAAAGTGGGTGCTCGCACTCAGTTGTGCTTATTCAAGTGTTCCCTTGTGCCTGCTGATTCAGACGCTTTTGGGGTGACCGTTTGGATCTACTTGGAAATTGGAACCTATCATCTTGTTGAGCCTCCGTTTCCGGATACAAACGTTGATGGGACTCCTGCCATTCAACTAGAGTTATTAGAGGAATGTTCAAAGTGGTACAGAAGTCTGGCAGGTCTGGCGGAATCCTGAGAACCGTCGATTTCCCCTCATGTGTAACTTGCAGTTGAAGCGGGAAGCCCCACCTGTATTTAATCGATTTTTTCCGGAGTTCCTCCGTAAGGGGTTTAAGCTGCCTCCGAAATTGTAAAGTTTGCCAGGATAGATCTTGGAATATGTGGATTTCCTGACCGTTGAACTCCAATCCTTGGAGACCCCTTATCTTTCGGACGATTTCATCCTTCTGCGTGTAGTAGTGGAGACGGCATATAACATCTCTAGGCCTTTCCGTTGGGGCCCCCCTTGGGCGTAACGCTCTATGCGCCCTGTCAAATACGATTATGTTGTCTGATGGTAATTCCAGGATCTCATTAAACACTTTTGTCAAAGCATCAATCAGGCCCTGTGGGGGGACATCTTCAGGCAAACCCCGTATCCGCAGATTGTTACGGCGACCCCGATTATCTAGATCATCCATCTTTAGCTGGAATCCCTGCAGAGCCTTTGCCTGTTCCGCCACCGTCTTTTCCAGGGCTGTAACACGCTCATCACCTTTTTCTTTATGTTCCTCAAGGGCTACCAATCGGTGGCCAAGGTGAGCGATATCTGCTTGCAGTGTGACCACTTCCCGGTGGACAATCTCCTGTAATTTTGCTTCTAGCGCTTCAAAATCTTTTTTGGAGGGTAGCTCTTGCTTAGTTGGGAGAGACTTAAGCATTCGTAAGACTTGTGACAAATCGGGTTGCTCTGTTATCCCAGTCCCCTTCTGGTGACATGTTTCATCCTGTCGTGGTTCAGGCAATGTGGATCCAGAAGCGACAGAGGGAGATGCCATTTCTAGTTCTTCCGTGACCACAGGGGTTTTTAAGTATGAGCGAAGATCAGAACGTTGGGGGGTCTCTTGGGGTTTTCTTTGATTTTTCTTAGCTGAGCTTTTACGGTCTTTGCCCATCAAGACGATCCTAAGTGTGTTCAGCAGCGTGTTCAAGGTATAATGATCATTGCAGGTAGTACATAATGTTGAGGTAAGACTGCCGCTATTCACCCCTCCTCATGATTGGTCTAGGCAGCCATCCCGCGGAACGCAGCCCGTGGTCTGTTACAGGAGTATTACATGTGTTCAGGGCGACCCTATCTGGCCAGAGAGCCAACTTCCCCAGGGCAAACTTGAAGAATTTGTATATTTGTGGACTTTGTAAACTTAGGTTGGATAATGTATTAACGAGAGTCTACCACTAGATGTCAGTGTTGCTACACCAGGAAGACTCAGTCCAGATCTGTTGCACGTTAAATTTGAGCAGAAAGACTTCCACTGGATGAGGTCTGCCACTTAGCAGGTAACTATTCCCCTCTGCAAGAGTTCTGCACTACAGCCCTGCTATCTGTACGGGATCAACCTTCCCTGGCCAGTCTTCCCACATATATAGATAACTTATACCTTATTTAGTACCTCACGGCGTCAGCGAGGCCAAAGAGACAGCAGCTGCAGGGTCTGTTTTATGCTGCAACAGGCGATTGAATGCCAGCATGCAGGAGCCTGGTGTTGTTCCGTTGGATCCGGACCGCTAATAGACGCCGGGGCCCCTGGCGGAGCCACCGCACCTACCCACAGCCTCTCCTCCTTGTCTCCAGATTCAGGCCAGCATGCAGAAGGGCCTCTCCGTCCGCTTGTAGATGGCAGGCTGTCGCGCCCGCAAGACTATCTCACCGGGGGGGGGGGGGACACCGCCCAGCACCCCGCTAGATCTGCGCAGTTAGATGCCCACCAGACAGGTAAGTTCCAGGCCAGTATGTGTGTAGATCAACTGGTGGTGTTCAATCTTGGGATGGAGATGAGGTGGAAGTTCCGTAGTAGTAGCCACGAGGATAACTATGCCGCGCTCCCGACTCTCGAGTATATAACAGAGCCACGGGTGTTTGAGGGCTCAAAAAGCAGCTTAGGTGTGCTGTGATGTGATTCTGCCCGAATATAGTTGTTGAGCGCACCCCAACACAGGATATCAGGGGGTAAATTATATGTTGGAGCAGGAGCTCACTCCTAACACGTCCAGCTCGAATGGCCGCCAAGCCACGCCCCCGGCATAAGACTTCTTTAATTATACTAAGTTTTTGAGCAGGTCTGCATTATACTTAATTATATAAGGGAGATGTACTTTTAGTAAAAAGTAGCTCTCCAATTTCAAAAGTACATCAACGTAGTATTAATACTTAGATTTAAAGATTTTCTGGGATAAATGAAATACATTCCCAGCAGCCATCTCCCTTTGCCTCTATCTTATTGCATATTTTGTCCTAATGTGCTTTCATATTTACATGTCACCATGTTTCCATTGGCTAGTACCTTAAAGTCAGATGTCTGTCAAGCAAACTGACCAGTGACAGAATTGCTTTGTGAGGTTTACATCTTTATGACATCAAATGCTTCACATGAAAAATGCAGTTCATTGTCAAAAATCAGCTATATTAGGAGAGTGAGAATTGTGT
>NW_027446788.1:57500-60000 GCF_038048845.1 Mixophyes fleayi | reverse complement strand
AGATAGATATATAGAAAGATAGATAGATAGACAGACAGACAGACTGATTTCAACTGGAAGCAGTGCTTACATATTGCTTAATTTTTGGTGGTTATTAAATAGTATGGGTAGGCAAGAAAAGTGCATATATCTTTTATTAGCATAAACTTACCCAAATGCGCTCTTGCATATTTAAGGCATTCAAAGTAATAATATTTCACAGCATTAATACAGTTATGTACTAGACTGGACAATGGTAAGCAGAGCCAGTACTTATATCAACAATGGCCTTATCTGTGTGAAGTTTGTATGTTCTCCCTGTGTTTGCGTGGGTTTCCTCCCACACTCCAAAAAACATACTGTTAGGTTAATTGGCTGCTATCAAAATTGACCCTAGTCTCTCCCTCTCTGTCTGTGTGTGAGTGTGTGTCTATATTAGGGAATTTAGACTGTAAGCTCCAATAGGGTAGGGACTGATGTGAATGGGTTCTCTGTACAGCGCTGCGCTATTAGTGACACTATATAAATAAATGATAATGAGGATGATGATGATATGTGTTTACTATGCCTATACACATAGCCAGCTTTCACACTTGATTGGCAGATTAATGCATCATTATTGCTAAGTTTGATAACAGTTGTCTAATACAGTGACACTGGTAGAGAAAACCACTATAGACATTCACATAAGCAGCTCTCATCATCATCATTTATGGCATAAGACTTCTTTAATTATACTAAGTTTTTGAGCAGGTCTGCATTATACTTAATTATATAAGGGAGATGTACTTTTAGTAAAAAGTAGCTCTCCAATTTCAAAAGTACATCAACGTAGTATTAATACTTAGATTTAAAGATTTTCTGGGATAAATGAAATACATTCCCAGCAGCCATCTCCCTTTGCCTCTATCTTATTGCATATTTTGTCCTAATGTGCTTTCATATTTACATGTCACCATGTTTCCATTGGCTAGTACCTTAAAGTCAGATGTCTGTCAAGCAAACTGACCAGTGACAGAATTGCTTTGTGAGGTTTACATCTTTATGACATCAAATGCTTCACATGAAAAATGCAGTTCATTGTCAAAAATCAGCTATATTAGGAGAGTGAGAATTGTGTTTTAGCATCAATTACACACTAAATATGCTGTCATTGTGTATGTTTAATGGATGTCTTTCAGTTTTAAAGATAGACAGACCGATAGATAGATAGAAAGATAGAAAGATAGATAGATAGAAAGATAGATAGATAGATAGATAGATAGACAGACAGACAGACTGATTTCAACTGGAAGCAGTGCTTACATATTGCTTAATTTTTGGTGGTTATTAAATAGTATGGGTAGGCAAGAAAAGTGCATATATCTTTTATTAGCATAAACTTACCCAAATGCGCTCTTGCATATTTAAGGCATTCAAAGTAATAATATTTCACAGCATTAATACAGTTATGTACTAGACTGGACAATGGTAAGCAGAGCCAGTACTTATATCAACAATGGCCTTATCTGTGTGAAGTTTGTATGTTCTCCCTGTGTTTGCGTGGGTTTCCTCCCACACTCCAAAAAACATACTGTTAGGTTAATTGGCTGCTATCAAAATTGACCCTAGTCTCTCCCTCTCTGTCTGTGTGTGAGTGTGTGTCTATATTAGGGAATTTAGACTGTAAGCTCCAATAGGGTAGGGACTGATGTGAATGGGTTCTCTGTACAGCGCTGCGCTATTAGTGACACTATATAAATAAATGATAATGAGGATGATGATGATATGTGTTTACTATGCCTATACACATAGCCAGCTTTCACACTTGATTGGCAGATTAATGCATCATTATTGCTAAGTTTGATAACAGTTGTCTAATACAGTGACACTGGTAGAGAAAACCACTATAGACATTCACATAAGCAGCTCTCATCATCATCATTTATGGCATAAGACTTCTTTAATTATACTAAGTTTTTGAGCAGGTCTGCATTATACTTAATTATATAAGGGAGATGTACTTTTAGTAAAAAGTAGCTCTCCAATTTCAAAAGTACATCAACGTAGTATTAATACTTAGATTTAAAGATTTTCTGGGATAAATGAAATACATTCCCAGCAGCCATCTCCCTTTGCCTCTATCTTATTGCATATTTTGTCCTAATGTGCTTTCATATTTACATGTCACCATGTTTCCATTGGCTAGTACCTTAAAGTCAGATGTCTGTCAAGCAAACTGACCAGTGACAGAATTGCTTTGTGAGGTTTACATCTTTATGACATCAAATGCTTCACATGAAAAATGCAGTTCATTGTCAAAAATCAGCTATATTAGGAGAGTGAGAATTGTGTTTTAGCATCAATTACACACTAAATATGCTGTCATTGTGTATGTTTAATGGATGTCTTTCAGTTTTAAAGATAGACAGACGGATAGATAGATAGAAAGATAGAAAGATAGATAGATAGATAGATAGATAGATAGATAGAAAGATAGATAGATAGACAGACAGACAGACTGATTTCAACTGGAAGCAGT
>NW_027446788.1:0-55000 GCF_038048845.1 Mixophyes fleayi | reverse complement strand
GGCAAGAAAAGTGCATATATCTTTTATTAGCATAAACTTACCCAAATGCGCTCTTGCATATTTAAGGCATTCAAAGTAATAATATTTCACAGCATTAATACAGTTATGTACTAGACTGGACAATGGTAAGCAGAGCCAGTACTTATATCAACAATGGCCTTATCTGTGTGAAGTTTGTATGTTCTCCCTGTGTTTGCGTGGGTTTCCTCCGGGTGCTGTGGTTTCCTCCCACACTCCAAAAAACATACTGTTAGGTTAATTGGCTGCTATCAAAATTGACCCTAGTCTCTCCCTCTCTGTCTGTGTGTGAGTGTGTGTCTATATTAGGGAATTTAGACTGTAAGCTCCAATAGGGTAGGGACTGATGTGAATGGGTTCTCTGTACAGCGCTGCACTATTAGTGACACTATATAAATAAATGATAATGAGGATGATGATGATATGTGTTTACTATGCCTATGCACATAGCCAGCTTTCACACTTGATTGGCAGATTAATGCATCATTATTGCTAAGTTTGATAACAGTTGTCTAATACAATGACACTGGTAGAGAAAACCACTATAGACATTCACATAAGCAGCTCTCATCATCATCATTTATTGCATAAGACTTCTTTAATTATACTAAGTTTTTGAGCAGGTCTGCATTATACTTAATTATATAAGGGAGATGTACTTTTAGTAAAAAGTAGCTCTCCAATTTCAAAAGTACATCAACGTAGTATTAATACTTAGATTTAAAGATTTTCTGGGATAAATGAAATACATTCCCAGCAGCCATCTCCCTTTGCCTCTATCTTATTGCATATTTTGTCCTAATGTGCTTTCATATTTACATGTCACCATGTTTCCATTGGCTAGTACCTTAAAGTCAGATGTCTGTCAAGCAAACTGACCAGTGACAGAATTGCTTTGTGAGGTTTACATCTTTATGACATCAAATGCTTCACATGAAAAATGCAGTTCATTGTCAAAAATCAGCTATATTAGGAGAGTGAGAATTGTGTTTTAGCATCAATTACACACTAAATATGCTGTCATTGTGTATGTTTAATGGATGTCTTTCAGTTTTAAAGATAGACAGACCGATAGATAGATAGATAGATATATAGAAAGATAGATAGATAGACAGACAGACAGACTGATTTCAACTGGAAGCAGTGCTTACATATTGCTTAATTTTTGGTGGTTATTAAATAGTATGGGTAGGCAAGAAAAGTGCATATATCTTTTATTAGCATAAACTTACCCAAATGCGCTCTTGCATATTTAAGGCATTCAAAGTAATAATATTTCACAGCATTAATACAGTTATGTACTAGACTGGACAATGGTAAGCAGAGCCAGTACTTATATCAACAATGGCCTTATCTGTGTGAAGTTTGTATGTTCTCCCTGTGTTTGCGTGGGTTTCCTCCCACACTCCAAAAAACATACTGTTAGGTTAATTGGCTGCTATCAAAATTGACCCTAGTCTCTCCCTCTCTGTCTGTGTGTGAGTGTGTGTCTATATTAGGGAATTTAGACTGTAAGCTCCAATAGGGTAGGGACTGATGTGAATGGGTTCTCTGTACAGCGCTGCACTATTAGTGACACTATATAAATAAATGATAATGAGGATGATGATGATATGTGTTTACTATGCCTATGCACATAGCCAGCTTTCACACTTGATTGGCAGATTAATGCATCATTATTGCTAAGTTTGATAACAGTTGTCTAATACAATGACACTGGTAGAGAAAACCACTATAGACATTCACATAAGCAGCTCTCATCATCATCATTTATTGCATAAGACTTCTTTAATTATACTAAGTTTTTGAGCAGGTCTGCATTATACTTAATTATATAAGGGAGATGTACTTTTAGTAAAAAGTAGCTCTCCAATTTCAAAAGTACATCAACGTAGTATTAATACTTAGATTTAAAGATTTTCTGGGATAAATGAAATACATTCCCAGCAGCCATCTCCCTTTGCCTCTATCTTATTGCATATTTTGTCCTAATGTGCTTTCATATTTACATGTCACCATGTTTCCATTGGCTAGTACCTTAAAGTCAGATGTCTGTCAAGCAAACTGACCAGTGACAGAATTGCTTTGTGAGGTTTACATCTTTATGACATCAAATGCTTCACATGAAAAATGCAGTTCATTGTCAAAAATCAGCTATATTAGGAGAGTGAGAATTGTGTTTTAGCATCAATTACACACTAAATATGCTGTCATTGTGTATGTTTAATGGATGTCTTTCAGTTTTAAAGATAGACAGACCGATAGATAGATAGATAGATATATAGAAAGATAGATAGATAGACAGACAGACAGACTGATTTCAACTGGAAGCAGTGCTTACATATTGCTTAATTTTTGGTGGTTATTAAATAGTATGGGTAGGCAAGAAAAGTGCATATATCTTTTATTAGCATAAACTTACCCAAATGCGCTCTTGCATATTTAAGGCATTCAAAGTAATAATATTTCACAGCATTAATACAGTTATGTACTAGACTGGACAATGGTAAGCAGAGCCAGTACTTATATCAACAATGGCCTTATCTGTGTGAAGTTTGTATGTTCTCCCTGTGTTTGCGTGGGTTTCCTCCCACACTCCAAAAAACATACTGTTAGGTTAATTGGCTGCTATCAAAATTGACCCTAGTCTCTCCCTCTCTGTCTGTGTGTGAGTGTGTGTCTATATTAGGGAATTTAGACTGTAAGCTCCAATAGGGTAGGGACTGATGTGAATGGGTTCTCTGTACAGCGCTGCGCTATTAGTGACACTATATAAATAAATGATAATGAGGATGATGATGATATGTGTTTACTATGCCTATACACATAGCCAGCTTTCACACTTGATTGGCAGATTAATGCATCATTATTGCTAAGTTTGATAACAGTTGTCTAATACAGTGACACTGGTAGAGAAAACCACTATAGACATTCACATAAGCAGCTCTCATCATCATCATTTATGGCATAAGACTTCTTTAATTATACTAAGTTTTTGAGCAGGTCTGCATTATACTTAATTATATAAGGGAGATGTACTTTTAGTAAAAAGTAGCTCTCCAATTTCAAAAGTACATCAACGTAGTATTAATACTTAGATTTAAAGATTTTCTGGGATAAATGAAATACATTCCCAGCAGCCATCTCCCTTTGCCTCTATCTTATTGCATATTTTGTCCTAATGTGCTTTCATATTTACATGTCACCATGTTTCCATTGGCTAGTACCTTAAAGTCAGATGTCTGTCAAGCAAACTGACCAGTGACAGAATTGCTTTGTGAGGTTTATATCTTTATGACATCAAATGCTTCACATGAAAAATGCAGTTCATTGTCAAAAATCAGCTATATTAGGAGAGTGAGAATTGTGTTTTAGCATCAATTACACACTAAATATGCTGTCATTGTGTATGTTTAATGGATGTCTTTCAGTTTTAAAGATAGACAGACGGATAGATAGATAGAAAGATAGAAAGAAAGATAGATAGATAGAAAGATAGATAGATAGATAGACAGACAGACTGATTTCAACTGGAAGCAGTGCTTACATATTGCTTAATTTTTGGTGGTTATTAAATAGTATGGGTAGGCAAGAAAAGTGCATATATCTTTTATTAGCATAAACTTACCCAAATGCGCTCTTGCATATTTAAGGCATTCAAAGTAATAATATTTCACAGCATTAATACAGTTATGTACTAGACTGGACAATGGTAAGCAGAGCCAATACTTATATCAACAATGGCCTTATCTGTGTGAAGTTTGTATGTTCTCCCTGTGTTTGCGTGGGTTTCCTCCGGGTGCTGTGGTTTCCTCCCACACTCCAAAAAACATACTGTTAGGTTAATTGGCTGCTATCAAAATTGACCCTAGTCTCTCCCTCTCTGTCTGTGTGTGAGTGTGTGTCTATATTAGGGAATTTAGACTGTAAGCTCCAATAGGGTAGGGACTGATGTGAATGGGTTCTCTGTACAGCGCTGCGCTATTAGTGACACTATATAAATAAATGATAATGAGGATGATGATGATATGTGTTTACTATGCCTATACACATAGCCAGCTTTCACACTTGATTGGCAGATTAATGCATCATTATTGCTAAGTTTGATAACAGTTGTCTAATACAGTGACACTGGTAGAGAAAACCACTATAGACATTCACATAAGCAGCTCTCATCATCATCATTTATGGCATAAGACTTCTTTAATTATACTAAGTTTTTGAGCAGGTCTGCATTATACTTAATTATATAAGGGAGATGTACTTTTAGTAAAAAGTAGCTCTCCAATTTCAAAAGTACATCAACGTAGTATTAATACTTTGACAAGTGAGGCTATTAGGACGAACGCACTTAAAGGGCGACAGGGTTTGTAACAAGCTGAATGATGACCTGGTGTGTTTTAACATGGGGTGGGGACCGACCAATGGGGGTCCATGTGGGAGGGACCTTGATAGAATATAGCAGGATGTACTTCCTGCTTTACTTCACTTGCAGCACGAGATCCAGAGGGATACCCAGCAGCGAGGAAAACGGATAAGTCCCATTTTGTGGTTTATTCTTTGTTTTATTGTATCCTTTTGCCCATTTCCATTTGCCTTTAACGTTCCCCCTCCCGTTATTATTTTAAAACCAGCCTTCTTCTTCTCCCCTTGTCTTTACCTGCCTCTCATTCGGCCTGCCCCCCCCCCTCTTCCTTCAGCCCCTCATTTACCGTTCCCGCCGTCACCCCCTCCCTTCGTTTGCCATTAGTTTCTTTCCCTCCAGCCACCAGCATAATGCCCCGTCCCAAGAGAAATGCTCCTCGCCCGGCACGCCTCAGGTCCCCCTCTCCCACCCCCTCCCGCCGCCATCTTACAGCCTCAGCCTCAGCCTCTGCCCTCCAAACCCCAGCCCTCACTCCAGACATGCCGCTAAGCGGCGATAATGCACGGCCCCCCCTGGGATCCTCTCCCGGGCACTCCCCAGCATTTCGCGCCACTAGGCGCAGCGGCGCCCCCTCCCCTCTCCCCCCGGCCGGTTCGCGCATGCGCAGAACGCGCGCTCCATCGCGCCCGGCCAGATCCAGCAGCGCAGCCAATCTATATGACATGGCTGCAGGGGCAGCCAGCGTTTCTGTCAGGGAGCTTAGCGGGCAGCCTCAGCGGTCCCAGCAAGTAGCCGTCACCCCCCCTCCCCAGGCTAACACATTAGGTGTCCTTTCAACCAGCCCTGTTGAGGATAGGAGCCATTCCCAGTTCAGATTATGTCCCATCACCCCTCCCGTGGCAGCCCACGGCTTCAGGTCACGAGGTCATAACCCTCCAGCACCCCACCAATTGCATTTCCCTCCCAGCCCATTCCTGCCCCATAGTAG
Source organism: Mixophyes fleayi (assembly GCF_038048845.1). Classification (NCBI taxonomy): domain Eukaryota; kingdom Metazoa; phylum Chordata; class Amphibia; order Anura; family Limnodynastidae; genus Mixophyes; species Mixophyes fleayi. The sequence goes on along the minus strand of NW_027446788.1, from coordinate 49,628 downwards.
TGGTGGATCAGCATGGGGGTCACAACATGGCAGAGGTCAAGAGTTCAGCAGGTCACAAGGACATACCTCGGGTCACGGGGAATACCAGCACCATGCGGGTGGGTGGGACACACTTCCTGCCAGGGCCTCAATGGATTTCAGTGACCGGTCCGAGGCGCCTGTATGGCCCTCTTCACGCCGGCAACGCCTGTCACCTCCAGCGTCTCGCCCATACACGTCACGAAGGGTCTCTTCCCCGGGGATCGTGGCGGGTGGGTTCACCCATAGGGGTCACGGGGTCAGGACTGATAACATTATAGTCGATTATCACCACTCCAGCGGCGGTAATTTAAGTCCAGGGCCTCTCCCCCTAGGGGGGCGGGCTACCTCCGGGTTTAGCGATCGGATGCGGGAGGAATTTTCTACGTTCCCTAGCCCTGACCATTTAGCGGCTTTCAACCCGTGTAACGTAGATAGAGACATCAACGCGGCGCGGCGGCGCTTGGACTATTTGCCCAGATCTCAGCTGACTGTTCCCCTTCCCGTTTCAGAGACTACTGTTACAAATCCGGAGTCGAGGGTCGGTCGGAACGATCGTTCGGGGTCCGAGTCTCGTGATATGAGGTCGGCAGGGTCCAGGGAGGATGCGGTCCGGGACACGGCTGGTGGACAGGTCGCGGCAACTGCACTCGGGGAGACGTCTGTCGGTGCTGGGAATACCGCTCCTGTCGGTGAGTCCATTTCCGTTAACACACATAAATCACACTTGTTGGCATCACCTGTCTTATCTACCAGCAGTGGGTCCTCCGGCTCGGGGGACAGGCCCAGAAAATTAATTAAGTTGTTAGAAACAGAATTGTTAGGAAAACGGAGTAAGCACACACCCCAATCAGGAGACACAGACCAACCAGCGGCTCGTAGCGAATTGGGGCAGGTAGAATCCCTGGAAATTACACACGGCATAAGGCCTAGCGTACGTGATAGAATTAGGAGGGGCAAGTACGTGGATATGTACGCGTTAACCGGGGAAGATAGGAAGGCGCTGGCGGCCGCCTGTGAGAGGTCGGGAATGGGGGAGGAGAAATACAGATCCTTCTCTAGATGGGTTAATGCCTTCTCCATTTTCGCTACAATATATGTAGAGACCCGTCCCAGCGAACAAGCGGAGGTATGGAGGTATATGCACCTTATTAGTGGGATGTACGTAAAGGACGGCCCGGTAATTTGGAGGGCATATGACGAGCTTTTCAGGAAACGGATGAGTGGGCGTGAGAGACTTCCTCTGGGATCGAAAGACATTGACACCTGGCTGGAGTTAATGAGGCCCAGCAGTCAGTCTGCAGAGGGTAGCTCTGTCAGGCGGTTTCAAGGGCCGGGGAGGACGCAGAATGTCCTCCCCCCAAAAGGAAGGTGTTATGACTTCAATGCAGGGGCCTGTCAAAGAGGCTCAGCCTGCAGATTTAGACACATTTGCACGTCATGTAACGGCCATCACCCTGCCAACGAATGCGCAAAGTCCCGTGGAAGTGGGGGACGGGGAAGAGGCTCTGGCTCAGCTCTGCCGAGTCAAGGGGCCGTCGCCAATTGATTTGGTTGAGCTGGATAAGTGGCTGGGGTGGTTTGATGATAAGGTGACTGGGTCCCTTCTCCATGACGGCTTTCATTTTGGCTTTAAACTCCCGGTCCAAGGTAGCGTTTCCTCGGCAGCTCCGGTTAATCTGAAATCGGCGCTCGCTTTCCCAGAAGTATTAGACGAAAAAATAGGGAAGGAGGTTGGTTTGGGTCGCATGATTGGCCCATTCCGACTTCCTCCTATTCCCAATCTGATTTTGTCCCCAGTAGGGGTAGTTCCCAAAAAAGCGGTAGGAAAGTTTAGATTGATCCAGCACTTGTCTCATCCTGCCGGTAAATCCGTGAATGACGCAATTGACGTTAATCTCAGTTCTGTCAGTTATCAGTCATTCGAATCGGCCCTAGCGCTGGTCCAGGAATGCGGCAGGGGCTCCTTGTTGGCCAAAGTGGATATCGAATCGGCGTTCAGATTGCTGCCCCTTCACCCTGAGTCGTATCAATTCATGGGTTTCCGGCATCGTGGTGAATACTACATCGATCGCTGCCTGCCCATGGGTTGTTCGATCTCATGCGCACTGTTCGAGAAATTTAGCGGTTTCTTGCATTGGTGCATTCAGGCCGGGACAGGGTGTCGGTGGATCGCGCATTATCTTGACGACTTCCTGGTTATCGGGCCGCCTGGTACCACGGTTTGTCGAGATACGCTTTTTTCCACGGAGGCCTTGTTTAGGGTTTTAGGCGTTCCCATCGCAGCAGACAAGACGGAGGGCCCAATTACATGTCTCTCATTCCTCGGGATCGAGATTGACACGCTAGCAGGGATATGCAGGCTTCCAGCAGACAAGGTTACAAAGATGTATGAGGCTATCACAGAAGTGCTAGGGGCAAACGTTAGTACCCTGAGGTCGATACAGTCCCTGTTAGGGCGGTTCAACTTTGCCTGCCGTGTAATACCCATGGGGAGGGTTTTCTGTAGGAAGCTCCAAAGAGCCACAGCAGGTAGGAGTAGGCCACATGCAGTCATACAACTATCCAAGGTGGTTAGGGAGGATCTTCAGATATGGCTCATTTTTCTTAGGGGTTTTAATGGCAAGCGTATTTGGCCGTCACCTCCAGTAACAAACGGGGAAATTAACTTGTTCACAGACGCTGCTGGGGCATCCGGCTTTGGGGCTTATCTGGATGGACACTGGTGTGCAGATAGCTGGCCCGATGATTGGCACAGGGATGGGACCACTAGGAACTTGTTGGTTCTTGAATTATTCCCGATTGTGGTGGCAATTGAATTATGGGCACCCGTTTTGCGGGGTAGGCACATAGTTTTTTGGTGTGACAATTTGGGGGTGGTCCAGTCCATCAACAAGCAGAGTGCATCGGCCTACCAGGCAATATTGCTCTTGCGGCACCTAGTGTTGTGCTGTTTGCAGAATGACATTTCATTCAGGGCGAGGCATGTTCCGGGGGTGCAGAATAGCCTAGCAGATGCGTTGTCCCGATTCCACTGGGACAGGTTTCGCAGCCTTGCTCCTCACGCAGACCGTGTTGGTACCCCGTGTCCCCCTTGTGTTTGGCAGATCATCAAGCCGGCATAAGAGGCCTCGCGGAACAAGCGGTAGCTCCCTCCACCCTGAGATCCTATCAGGCGTCATGGAGACGGTGGTCGTTGTTCAGCAGGCAGAAAGACCAATCCGAGGCAGGTCAGAGAGATGCTATGCTAGCCTTTATGTGGGACAGATATTCCGAAGGTGATTCTAAGACCTCTATGGCATCTACCCTGGCTGGTATATCATTTATGGCCAAGCTGCAGGGTTACCCGGACGTTACCAAACAATTTTTAATTAATAAGGCCTTGAAGGGTTGGGGGAGAATCCGTCCTTCTCATAGCGATGCCCGTTTACCAATTACCCTTAACATCTTGGAGGATTTGATACGGAGAGTGGGTTTGGTTACCTCGGACGAATACGAGAAGCTTTTATTTAGTTTGGCTTTTTCCATGGCCTTTTTTGGGGCTTTTCGCATTTCGGAGCTGGTAGCTAGGTCCAGAGGGCATCAAGAGTCTGGGTTGAGAGCAGAACATGTCAGTCTGGGCGAAGGGACCTTTGCCTGCAAAATAGTTAGATCTAAGACTGATCAGAGCGGGAAGGGATCGTGGGTGCAGTTAGCTCCTCAACAGCTTCAGCATATCTGCCCGTTTAGGCTGGCGTCACAGTTTATGAGCAGGAGACCCCAGGCCAACTTGTTTCTGTGTCACAGTAATAGCATTCCTCTGACTAAATATCAATTTGCGGCCATTTTAAAGCGGACCTTACAGTCGCTTAATTTAAACAGCACCTTATACGGGACTCACTCATTTAGGATCGGGGCAGCTACATCTGCCGCTTTGGCTGGATCTTCTAACGAAGCTATAAAAGCTTTGGGCCGCTGGAAGTCCACGGCTTACCAGTCTTATGTGAGAATTGACAAAGTTATTGATTGAATGTTGTGTTGTTTAACAATTTATTGTGATTTGCAGTTTTTCTTTTCACACTTTCCTTCTCGTCTGAGCCTTCAAACCATCCCATCCCACTTCCCTTACCCATCCCATCTTCCCCTCCACTTGGTGGGCTACCCTGGGCTTTTCCGCTCGCCGCTTTAACGCGGGGGCGCGAAGGGATTTTCACCCGGGTTTCCCTGGGCGTAAGTCCTGATTAGTGGTGTGCAGCCGGGGTTTTTCCGGGTGTTGTTTACCTTCGCCTGGGTGGTCTGCTCCCTGTTTGTGTCTACCTTCCCTTACCCCCCTTCGTGTTACGTTTTTCTGTTAACAAGCACTTATCCTTCTTATACCTGTATACCACGCCTGTCTGTCTGCCCAATTCAATGATTTCATGCTAACATGGGTTCTCTGATTTCAGGTGATGGTGTTAGAACTAAGACGGTGTGGATCATCGGTCATTCGTTTGTTTTTTGGGCCGCTGGCCACCCCAGGTCAAAAAGTATCTCGGATAATTGCGGCACGGTGATTAGATGGTGGGGTAAAAGAGGTTTAGGCTGGCAGGACCTTATTCCGTGGTTGACTAGGCTCATAAAACAACAAGGCCCACCGGACGTTCTGGTTGTACATGCGGGAGGTAACGATTTAGGTAAGGGTAAATCATTAGATCTCATCGTTAAAATCAGAGAGGACCTACGTCAAATACATGAGGCGTGGCCAGACATCACTATTGGTTGGTCAGCACTCATTCCCCGTTTAGTATGGAGGACAGCCATTCCTATAAAAAAGATGACGGCTATGGTTAGGAAGCTAAATAGTGCCATCCGAAAAATAGTACGGTCCATGGGAGGCATAGTCATAGACCACCCGGGGTTAGGGGTAGAGGCACCACATCTTTTTAGACGGGACGGCGTTCACCTTAATGAAGAGGGTATGGGTTTCTTTATAGACAGGATTTACGGGGGAGTGGAGGCGTGTTTCGGTTAGTTGGTGGCGGGCTGCGGCGTCTGTAGGGCGCAGCGGGGTAGGAAGGCACTGCGTTCAGCGGCTGATTAGTGGGCGCACTGGTAGTTGGTCGTAGGTCACTGCCCCCTTTGATGTAACAGTAACTCCTTTTGGTCCTTCGGTGAGGAGGGTCCCTGTCCGGCTCGGTGAGGGAGGGCAGCGTGAGTTGTAAGGGGCAGTCACTCTGACGCCAACTCAGCGCTATGTATGTAGGGATTTGTTCCCCCGTGTTTTTTGCGGACTTACGGCAGTTTGCGCCAGTCCATTAAGTAATCGTGTGTGATCAGCTCGTGAGCTGTCCCGCAGTGCTCTTTCTCCGCCACCATAGGTTAGTTAATATAAAATCCTTATAATAAAATTCCTGCCAAGGTTTAATAACTTATTCAGGTCTCCGTGTCTTTATTTGCATGCTATGGTATAAAGTTAAGGTTAATGTGAAGTTTGTGGTAACATACACAGTGAGCCCTTTAAGATTTAAAGATTTTCTGGGATAAATGAAATACATTCCCAGCAGCCATCTCCCTTTGCCTCTATCTTATTGCATATTTTGTCCTAATGTGCTTTCATATTTACATGTCACCATGTTTCCATTGGCTAGTACCTTAAAGTCAGATGTCTGTCAAGCAAACTGACCAGTGACAGAATTGCTTTGTGAGGTTTACATCTTTATGACATCAAATGCTTCACATGAAAAATGCAGTTCATTGTCAAAAATCAGCTATATTAGGAGAGTGAGAATTGTGTTTTAGCATCAATTACACACTAAATATGCTGTCATTGTGTATGTTTAATGGATGTCTTTCAGTTTTAAAGATAGACAGACGGATAGATAGATAGAAAGATAGAAAGATAGATAGATAGATAGAAAGATAGATAGATAGATAGATAGACAGACAGACAGACTGATTTCAACTGGAAGCAGTGCTTACATATTGCTTAATTTTTGGTGGTTATTAAATAGTATGGGTAGGCAAGAAAAGTGCATATATCTTTTATTAGCATAAACTTACCCAAATGCGCTCTTGCATATTTAAGGCATTCAAAGTAATAATATTTCACAGCATTAATACAGTTATGTACTAGACTGGACAATGGTAAGCAGAGCCAGTACTTATATCAACAATGGCCTTATCTGTGTGAAGTTTGTATGTTCTCCCTGTGTTTGCGTGGGTTTCCTCCGGGTGCTGTGGTTTCCTCCCACACTCCAAAAAACATACTGTTAGGTTAATTGGCTGCTATCAAAATTGACCCTAGTCTCTCCCTCTCTGTCTGTGTGTGAGTGTGTGTCTATATTAGGGAATTTAGACTGTAAGCTCCAATAGGGTAGGGACTGATGTGAATGGGTTCTCTGTACAGCGCTGCGCTATTAGTGACACTATATAAATAAATGATAATGAGGATGATGATGATATGTGTTTACTATGCCTATACACATAGCCAGCTTTCACACTTGATTGGCAGATTAATGCATCATTATTGCTAAGTTTGATAACAGTTGTCTAATACAGTGACACTGGTAGAGAAAACCACTATAGACATTCACATAAGCAGCTCTCATCATCATCATTTATGGCATAAGACTTCTTTAATTATACTAAGTTTTTGAGCAGGTCTGCATTATACTTAATTATATAAGGGAGATGTACTTTTAGTAAAAAGTAGCTCTCCAATTTCAAAAGTACATCAACGTAGTATTAATACTTAGATTTAAAGATTTTCTGGGATAAATGAAATACATTCCCAGCAGCCATCTCCCTTTGCCTCTATCTTATTGCATATTTTGTCCTAATGTGCTTTCATATTTACATGTCACCATGTTTCCATTGGCTAGTACCTTAAAGTCAGATGTCTGTCAAGCAAACTGACCAGTGACAGAATTGCTTTGTGAGGTTTACATCTTTATGACATCAAATGCTTCACATGAAAAATGCAGTTCATTGTCAAAAATCAGCTATATTAGGAGAGTGAGAATTGTGTTTTAGCATCAATTACACACTAAATATGCTGTCATTGTGTATGTTTAATGGATGTCTTTCAGTTTTAAAGATAGACAGACGGATAGATAGATAGAAAGATAGAAAGATAGATAGATAGAAAGATAGATAGATAGACAGACAGACAGACTGATTTCAACTGGAAGCAGTGCTTACATATTGCTTAATTTTTGGTGGTTATTAAATAGTATGGGTAGGCAAGAAAAGTGCATATATCTTTTATTAGCATAAACTTACCCAAATGCGCTCTTGCATATTTAAGGCATTCAAAGTAATAATATTTCACAGCATTAATACAGTTATGTACTAGACTGGACAATGGTAAGCAGAGCCAGTACTTATATCAACAATGGCCTTATCTGTGTGAAGTTTGTATGTTCTCCCTGTGTTTGCGTGGGTTTCCTCCGGGTGCTGTGGTTTCCTCCCACACTCCAAAAAACATACTGTTAGGTTAATTGGCTGCTATCAAAATTGACCCTAGTCTCTCCCTCTCTGTCTGTGTGTGAGTGTGTGTCTATATTAGGGAATTTAGACTGTAAGCTCCAATAGGGTAGGGACTGATGGGAATGGGTTCTCTGTACAGCGCTGCGCTATTAGTAACACTATATAAATAAATGATAATGAGGATGATGATGATATGTGTTTACTATGCCTATACACATAGCCAGCTTTCACACTTGATTGGCAGATTAATGCATCATTATTGCTAAGTTTGATAACAGTTGTCTAATACAGTGACACTGGTAGAGAAAACCACTATAGACATTCACATAAGCAGCTCTCATCATCATCATTTATGGCATAAGACTTCTTTAATTATACTAAGTTTTTGAGCAGGTCTGCATTATACTTAATTATATAAGGGAGATGTACTTTTAGTAAAAAGTAGCTCTCCAATTTCAAAAGTACATCAACGTAGTATTAATACTTAGATTTAAAGATTTTCTGGGATAAATGAAATACATTCCCAGCAGCCATCTCCCTTTGCCTCTATCTTATTGCATATTTTGTCCTAATGTGCTTTCATATTTACATGTCACCATGTTTCCATTGGCTAGTACCTTAAAGTCAGATGTCTGTCAAGCAAACTGACCAGTGACAGAATTGCTTTGTGAGGTTTACATCTTTATGACATCAAATGCTTCACATGAAAAATGCAGTTCATTGTCAAAAATCAGCTATATTAGGAGAGTGAGAATTGTGTTTTAGCATCAATTACACACTAAATATGCTGTCATTGTGTATGTTTAATGGATGTCTTTCAGTTTTAAAGATAGACAGACGGATAGATAGATAGAAAGATAGAAAGATAGATAGATAGAAAGATAGATAGATAGATAGATAGACAGACAGACAGACTGATTTCAACTGGAAGCAGTGCTTACATATTGCTTAATTTTTGGTGGTTATTAAATAGTATGGGTAGGCAAGAAAAGTGCATATATCTTTTATTAGCATAAACTTACCCAAATGCGCTCTTGCATATTTAAGGCATTCAAAGTAATAATATTTCACAGCATTAATACAGTTATGTACTAGACTGGACAATGGTAAGCAGAGCCAGTACTTATATCAACAATGGCCTTATCTGTGTGAAGTTTGTATGTTCTCCCTGTGTTTGCGTGGGTTTCCTCCGGGTGCTGTGGTTTCCTCCCACACTCCAAAAAACATACTGTTAGGTTAATTGGCTGCTATCAAAATTGACCCTAGTCTCTCCCTCTCTGTCTGTGTGTGAGTGTGTGTCTATATTAGGGAATTTAGACTGTAAGCTCCAATAGGGTAGGGACTGATGTGAATGGGTTCTCTGTACAGCGCTGCGCTATTAGTGACACTATATAAATAAATGATAATGAGGATGATGATGATATGTGTTTACTATGCCTATACACATAGCCAGCTTTCACACTTGATTGGCAGATTAATGCATCATTATTGCTAAGTTTGATAACAGTTGTCTAATACAGTGACACTGGTAGAGAAAACCACTTTAGACATTCACATAAGCAGCTCTCATCATCATCATTTATGGCATAAGACTTCTTTAATTATACTAAGTTTTTGAGCAGGTCTGCATTATACTTAATTATATAAGGGAGATGTACTTTTAGTAAAAAGTAGCTCTCCAATTTCAAAAGTACATCAACGTAGTATTAATACTTAGATTTAAAGATTTTCTGGGATAAATGAAATACATTCCCAGCAGCCATCTCCCTTTGCCTCTATCTTATTGCATATTTTGTCCTAATGTGCTTTCATATTTACATGTCACCATGTTTCCATTGGCTAGTACCTTAAAGTCAGATGTCTGTCAAGCAAACTGACCAGTGACAGAATTGCTTTGTGAGGTTTACATCTTTATGACATCAAATGCTTCACATGAAAAATGCAGTTCATTGTCAAAAATCAGCTATATTAGAAGAGTGAGAATTGTGTTTTAGCATCAATTACACACTAAATATGCTGTCATTGTGTATGTTTAATGGATGTCTTTCAGTTTTAAAGATAGACAGACCGATAGATAGATAGATAGATAGATAGAAAGATAGAAAGATAGATAGATAGAAAGATAGATAGATAGATAGATAGATAGACAGACAGACAGACAGACAGACTGATTTCAACTGGAAGCAGTGCTTACATATTGCTTAATTTTTGGTGGTTATTAAATAGTATGGGTAGGCAAGAAAAGTGCATATATCTTTTATTAGCATAAACTTACCCAAATGCGCTCTTGCATATTTAAGGCATTCAAAGTAATAATATTTCACAGCATTAATACAGTTATGTACTAGACTGGACAATGGTAAGCAGAGCCAGTACTTATATCAACAATGGCCTTATCTGTGTGAAGTTTGTATGTTCTCCCTGTGTTTGCGTGGGTTTCCTCCCACACTCCAAAAAACATACTGTTAGGTTAATTGGCTGCTATCAAAATTGACCCTAGTCTCTCCCTCTCTGTCTGTGTGTGAGTGTGTGTCTATATTAGGGAATTTAGACTGTAAGCTCCAATAGGGTAGGGACTGATGTGAATGGGTTCTCTGTACAGCGCTGCGCTATTAGTGACACTATATAAATAAATGATAATGAGGATGATGATGATATGTGTTTACTATGCCTATACACATAGCCAGCTTTCACACTTGATTGGCAGATTAATGCATCATTATTGCTAAGTTTGATAACAGTTGTCTAATACAGTGACACTGGTAGAGAAAACCACTATAGACATTCACATAAGCAGCTCTCATCATCATCATTTATGGCATAAGACTTCTTTAATTATACTAAGTTTTTGAGCAGGTCTGCATTATACTTAATTATATAAGGGAGATGTACTTTTAGTAAAAAGTAGCTCTCCAATTTCAAAAGTACATCAACGTAGTATTAATACTTTGACAAGTGAGGCTATTAGGACGAACGCACTTAAAGGGCGACAGGGTTTGTAACAAGCTGAATGATGACCTGGTGTGTTTTAACATGGGGTGGGGACCGACCAATGGGGGTCCATGTGGGAGGGACCTTGATAGAATATAGCAGGATGTACTTCCTGCTTTACTTCACTTGCAGCACGAGATCCAGAGGGATACCCAGCAGCGAGGAAAACGGATAAGTCCCATTTTGTGGTTTATTCTTTGTTTTATTGTATCCTTTTGCCCATTTCCATTTGCCTTTAACGTTCCCCCTCCCGTTATTATTTTAAAACCAGCCTTCTTCTTCTCCCCTTGTCTTTACCTGCCTCTCATTCGGCCTGCCCCCCCCCCTCTTCCTTCAGCCCCTCATTTACCGTTCCCGCCGTCACCCCCTCCCTTCGTTTGCCATTAGTTTCTTTCCCTCCAGCCACCAGCATAATGCCCCGTCCCAAGAGAAATGCTCCTCGCCCGGCACGCCTCAGGTCCCCCTCTCCCACCCCCTCCCGCCGCCATCTTACAGCCTCAGCCTCAGCCTCTGCCCTCCAAACCCCAGCCCTCACTCCAGACATGCCGCTAAGCGGCGATAATGCACGGCCCCCCCTGGGATCCTCTCCCGGGCACTCCCCAGCATTTCGCGCCACTAGGCGCAGCGGCGCCCCCTCCCCTCTCCCCCCGGCCGGTTCGCGCATGCGCAGAACGCGCGCTCCATCGCGCCCGGCCGGATCCAGCAGCGCAGCCAATCTATATGACATGGCTGCAGGGGCAGCCAGCGTTTCTGTCAGGGAGCTTAGCGGGCAGCCTCAGCGGTCCCAGCAAGTAGCCGTCACCCCCCCTCCCCAGGCTAACACATTAGGTGTCCTTTCAACCAGCCCTGTTGAGGATAGGAGCCATTCCCAGTTCAGATTATGTCCCATCACCCCTCCCGTGGCAGCCCACGGCTTCAGGTCACGAGGTCATAACCCTCCAGCACCCCACCAATTGCATTTCCCTCCCAGCCCATTCCTGCCCCATAGTAGTGGTGGATCAGCATGGGGGTCACAACATGGCAGAGGTCAAGAGTTCAGCAGGTCACAAGGACATACCTCGGGTCACGGGGAATACCAGCACCATGCGGGTGGGTGGGACACACTTCCTGCCAGGGCCTCAATGGATTTCAGTGACCGGTCCGAGGCGCCTGTATGGCCCTCTTCACGCCGGCAACGCCTGTCACCTCCAGCGTCTCGCCCATACACGTCACGAAGGGTCTCTTCCCCGGGGATCGTGGCGGGTGGGTTCACCCATAGGGGTCACGGGGTCAGGACTGATAACATTATAGTCGATTATCACCACTCCAGCGGCGGTAATTTAAGTCCAGGGCCTCTCCCCCTAGGGGGGCGGGCTACCTCCGGGTTTAGCGATCGGATGCGGGAGGAATTTTCTACGTTCCCTAGCCCTGACCATTTAGCGGCTTTCAACCCGTGTAACGTAGATAGAGACATCAACGCGGCGCTTGGACTATTTGCCCAGATCTCAGCTGACTGTTCCCCTTCCCGTTTCAGAGACTACTGTTACAAATCCGGAGTCGAGGGTCGGTCGGAACGATCGTTCGGGGTCCGAGTCTCGTGATATGAGGTCGGCAGGGTCCAGGGAGGATGCGGTCCGGGACACGGCTGGTGGACAGGTCGCGGCAACTGCACTCGGGGAGACGTCTGTCGGTGCTGGGAATACCGCTCCTGTCGGTGAGTCCATTTCCGTTAACACACATAAATCACACTTGTTGGCATCACCTGTCTTATCTACCAGCAGTGGGTCCTCCGGCTCGGGGGACAGGCCCAGAAAATTAATTAAGTTGTTAGAAACAGAATTGTTAGGAAAACGGAGTAAGCACACACCCCAATCAGGAGACACAGACCAACCAGCGGCTCGTAGCGAATTGGGGCAGGTAGAATCCCTGGAAATTACACACGGCATAAGGCCTAGCGTACGTGATAGAATTAGGAGGGGCAAGTACGTGGATATGTACGCGTTAACCGGGGAAGATAGGAAGGCGCTGGCGGCCGCCTGTGAGAGGTCGGGAATGGGGGAGGAGAAATACAGATCCTTCTCTAGATGGGTTAATGCCTTCTCCATTTTCGCTACAATATATGTAGAGACCCGTCCCAGCGAACAAGCGGAGGTATGGAGGTATATGCACCTTATTAGTGGGATGTACGTAAAGGACGGCCCGGTAATTTGGAGGGCATATGACGAGCTTTTCAGGAAACGGATGAGTGGGCGTGAGAGACTTCCTCTGGGATCGAAAGACATTGACACCTGGCTGGAGTTAATGAGGCCCAGCAGTCAGTCTGCAGAGGGTAGCTCTGTCAGGCGGTTTCAAGGGCCGGGGAGGACGCAGAATGTCCTCCCCCCAAAAGGAAGGTGTTATGACTTCAATGCAGGGGCCTGTCAAAGAGGCTCAGCCTGCAGATTTAGACACATTTGCACGTCATGTAACGGCCATCACCCTGCCAACGAATGCGCAAAGTCCCGTGGAAGTGGGGGACGGGGAAGAGGCTCTGGCTCAGCTCTGCCGAGTCAAGGGGCCGTCGCCAATTGATTTGGTTGAGCTGGATAAGTGGCTGGGGTGGTTTGATGATAAGGTGACTGGGTCCCTTCTCCATGACGGCTTTCATTTTGGCTTTAAACTCCCGGTCCAAGGTAGCGTTTCCTCGGCAGCTCCGGTTAATCTGAAATCGGCGCTCGCTTTCCCAGAAGTATTAGACGAAAAAATAGGGAAGGAGGTTGGTTTGGGTCGCATGATTGGCCCGTTCCGACTTCCTCCTATTCCCAATCTGATTTTGTCCCCAGTAGGGGTAGTTCCCAAAAAAGCGGTAGGAAAGTTTAGATTGATCCAGCACTTGTCTCATCCTGCCGGTAAATCCGTGAATGACGCAATTGACGTTAATCTCAGTTCTGTCAGTTATCAGTCATTCGAATCGGCCCTAGCGCTGGTCCAGGAATGCGGCAGGGGCTCCTTGTTGGCCAAAGTGGATATCGAATCGGCGTTCAGATTGCTGCCCCTTCACCCTGAGTCGTATCAATTCATGGGTTTCCGGCATCGTGGTGAATACTACATCGATCGCTGCCTGCCCATGGGTTGTTCGATCTCATGCGCACTGTTCGAGAAATTTAGCGGTTTCTTGCATTGGTGCATTCAGGCCGGGACAGGGTGTCGGTGGATCGCGCATTATCTTGACGACTTCCTGGTTATCGGGCCGCCTGGTACCACGGTTTGTCGAGATACGCTTTTTTCCACGGAGGCCTTGTTTAGGGTTTTAGGCGTTCCCATCGCAGCAGACAAGACGGAGGGCCCAATTACATGTCTCTCATTCCTCGGGATCGAGATTGACACGCTAGCAGGGATATGCAGGCTTCCAGCAGACAAGGTTACAAAGATGTATGAGGCTATCACAGAAGTGCTAGGGGCAAACGTTAGTACCCTGAGGTCGATACAGTCCCTGTTAGGGCGGTTCAACTTTGCCTGCCGTGTAATACCCATGGGGAGGGTTTTCTGTAGGAAGCTCCAAAGAGCCACAGCAGGTAGGAGTAGGCCACATGCAGTCATACAACTATCCAAGGTGGTTAGGGAGGATCTTCAGATATGGCTCATTTTTCTTAGGGGTTTTAATGGCAAGCGTATTTGGCCGTCACCTCCAGTAACAAACGGGGAAATTAACTTGTTCACAGACGCTGCTGGGGCATCCGGCTTTGGGGCTTATCTGGATGGACACTGGTGTGCAGATAGCTGGCCCGATGATTGGCACAGGGATGGGACCACTAGGAACTTGTTGGTTCTTGAATTATTCCCGATTGTGGTGGCAATTGAATTATGGGCACCCGTTTTGCGGGGTAGGCACATAGTTTTTTGGTGTGACAATTTGGGGGTGGTCCAGTCCATCAACAAGCAGAGTGCATCGGCCTACCAGGCAATATTGCTCTTGCGGCACCTAGTGTTGCGCTGTTTGCAGAATGACATTTCATTCAGGGCGAGGCATGTTCCGGGGGTGCAGAATAGCCTAGCAGATGCGTTGTCCCGATTCCACTGGGACAGGTTTCGCAGCCTTGCTCCTCACGCAGACCGTGTTGGTACCCCGTGTCCCCCTTGTGTTTGGCAGATCATCAAGCCGGCATAAGAGGCCTCGCGGAACAAGCGGTAGCTCCCTCCACCCTGAGATCCTATCAGGCGTCATGGAGACGGTGGTCGTTGTTCAGCAGGCAGAAAGACCAATCCGAGGCAGGTCAGAGAGATGCTATGCTAGCCTTTATGTGGGACAGATATTCCGAAGGTGATTCTAAGACCTCTATGGCATCTACCCTGGCTGGTATATCATTTATGGCCAAGCTGCAGGGTTACCCGGACGTTACCAAACAATTTTTAATTAATAAGGCCTTGAAGGGTTGGGGGAGAATCCGTCCTTCTCATAGCGATGCCCGTTTACCAATTACCCTTAACATCTTGGAGGATTTGATACGGAGAGTGGGTTTGGTTACCTCGGACGAATACGAGAAGCTTTTATTTAGTTTGGCTTTTTCCATGGCCTTTTTTGGGGCTTTTCGCATTTCGGAGCTGGTAGCTAGGTCCAGAGGGCATCAAGAGTCTGGGTTGAGAGCAGAACATGTCAGTCTGGGCGAAGGGACCTTTGCCTGCAAAATAGTTAGATCTAAGACTGATCAGAGCGGGAAGGGATCGTGGGTGCAGTTAGCTCCTCAACAGCTTCAGCATATCTGCCCGTTTAGGCTGGCGTCACAGTTTATGAGCAGGAGACCCCAGGCCAACTTGTTTCTGTGTCACAGTAATAGCATTCCTCTGACTAAATATCAATTTGCGGCCATTTTAAAGCGGACCTTACAGTCGCTTAATTTAAACAGCACCTTATACGGGACTCACTCATTTAGGATCGGGGCAGCTACATCTGCCGCTTTGGCTGGATCTTCTAACGAAGCTATAAAAGCTTTGGACCGCTGGAAGTCCACGGCTTACCAGTCTTATGTGAGAATTGACAAAGTTATTGATTGAATGTTGTGTTGTTTAACAATTTATTGTGATTTGCAGTTTTTCTTTTCACACTTTCCTTCTCGTCTGAGCCTTCAAACCATCCCATCCCACTTCCCTTACCCATCCCATCTTCCCCTCCACTTGGTGGGCTACCCTGGGCTTTTCCGCTCGCCGCTTTAACGCGGGGGCGCGAAGGGATTTTCACCCGGGTTTCCCTGGGCGTAAGTCCTGATTAGTGGTGTGCAGCCGGGGTTTTTCCGGGTGTTGTTTACCTTCGCCTGGGTGGTCTGCTCCCTGTTTGTGTCTACCTTCCCTTACCCCCCTTCGTGTTACGTTTTTCTGTTAACAAGCACTTATCCTTCTTATACCTGTATACCACGCCTGTCTGTCTGCCCAATTCAATGATTTCATGCTAACATGGGTTCTCTGATTTCAGGTGATGGTGTTAGAACTAAGACGGTGTGGATCATCGGTCATTCGTTTGTTTTTTGGGCCGCTGGCCACCCCAGGTCAAAAAGTATCTCGGATAATTGCGGCACGGTGATTAGATGGTGGGGTAAAAGAGGTTTAGGCTGGCAGGACCTTATTCCGTGGTTGACTAGGCTCATAAAACAACAAGGCCCACCGGACGTTCTGGTTGTACATGCGGGAGGTAACGATTTAGGTAAGGGTAAATCATTAGATCTCATCGTTAAAATCAGAGAGGACCTACGTCAAATACATGAGGCGTGGCCAGACATCACTATTGGTTGGTCAGCACTCATTCCCCGTTTAGTATGGAGGACAGCCATTCCTATAAAAAAGATGACGGCTATGGTTAGGAAGCTAAATAGTGCCATCCGAAAAATAGTACGGTCCATGGGAGGCATAGTCATAGACCACCCGGGGTTAGGGGTAGAGGCACCACATCTTTTTAGACGGGACGGCGTTCACCTTAATGAAGAGGGTATGGGTTTCTTTATAGACAGGATTTACGGGGGAGTGGAGGCGTGTTTCGGTTAGTTGGTGGCGGGCTGCGGCGTCTGTAGGGCGCAGCGGGGTAGGAAGGCACTGCGTTCAGCGGCTGATTAGTGGGCGCACTGGTAGTTGGTCGTAGGTCACTGCCCCCTTTGATGTAACAGTAACTCCTTTTGGTCCTTCGGTGAGGAGGGTCCCTGTCCGGCTCGGTGAGGGAGGGCAGCGTGAGTTGTAAGGGGCAGTCACTCTGACGCCAACTCAGCGCTATGTATGTAGGGATTTGTTCCCCCGTGTTTTTTGCGGACTTACGGCAGTTTGCGCCAGTCCATTAAGTAATCGTGTGTGATCAGCTCGTGAGCTGTCCCGCAGTGCTCTTTCTCCGCAACCATAGGTTAGTTAATATAAAATCCTTATAATAAAATTCCTGCCAAGGTTTAATAACTTATTCAGGTCTCCGTGTCTTTATTTGCATGCTATGGTATAAAGTTAAGGTTAATGTGAAGTTTGTGGTAACATACACAGTGAGCCCTTTAAGATTTAAAGATTTTCTGGGATAAATGAAATACATTCCCAGCAGCCATCTCCCTTTGCCTCTATCTTATTGCATATTTTGTCCTAATGTGCTTTCATATTTACATGTCACCATGTTTCCATTGGCTAGTACCTTAAAGTCAGATGTCTGTCAAGCAAACTGACCAGTGACAGAATTGCTTTGTGAGGTTTACATCTTTATGACATCAAATGCTTCACATGAAAAATGCAGTTCATTGTCAAAAATCAGCTATATTAGGAGAGTGAGAATTGTGTTTTAGCATCAATTACACACTAAATATGCTGTCATTGTGTATGTTTAATGGATGTCTTTCAGTTTTAAAGATAGACAGACGGATAGATAGATAGAAAGATAGAAAGATAGATAGATAGATAGAAAGATAGATAGATAGATAGATAGACAGACAGACAGACTGATTTCAACTGGAAGCAGTGCTTACATATTGCTTAATTTTTGGTGGTTATTAAATAGTATGGGTAGGCAAGAAAAGTGCATATATCTTTTATTAGCATAAACTTACCCAAATGCGCTCTTGCATATTTAAGGCATTCAAAGTAATAATATTTCACAGCATTAATACAGTTATGTACTAGACTGGACAATGGTAAGCAGAGCCAGTACTTATATCAACAATGGCCTTATCTGTGTGAAGTTTGTATGTTCTCCCTGTGTTTGCGTGGGTTTCCTCCCACACTCCAAAAAACATACTGTTAGGTTAATTGGCTGCTATCAAAATTGACCCTAGTCTCTCCCTCTCTGTCTGTGTGTGAGTGTGTGTCTATATTAGGGAATTTAGACTGTAAGCTCCAATAGGGTAGGGACTGATGTGAATGGGTTCTCTGTACAGCGCTGCGCTATTAGTGACACTATATAAATAAATGATAATGAGGATGATGATGATATGTGTTTACTATGCCTATACACATAGCCAGCTTTCACACTTGATTGGCAGATTAATGCATCATTATTGCTAAGTTTGATAACAGTTGTCTAATACAGTGACACTGGTAGAGAAAACCACTATAGACATTCACATAAGCAGCTCTCATCATCATCATTTATGGCATAAGACTTCTTTAATTATACTAAGTTTTTGAGCAGGTCTGCATTATACTTAATTATATAAGGGAGATGTACTTTTAGTAAAAAGTAGCTCTCCAATTTCAAAAGTACATCAACGTAGTATTAATACTTAGATTTAAAGATTTTCTGGGATAAATGAAATACATTCCCAGCAGCCATCTCCCTTTGCCTCTATCTTATTGCATATTTTGTCCTAATGTGCTTTCATATTTACATGTCACCATGTTTCCATTGGCTAGTACCTTAAAGTCAGATGTCTGTCAAGCAAACTGACCAGTGACAGAATTGCTTTGTGAGGTTTACATCTTTATGACATCAAATGCTTCACATGAAAAATGCAGTTCATTGTCAAAAATCAGCTATATTAGGAGAGTGAGAATTGTGTTTTAGCATCAATTACACACTAAATATGCTGTCATTGTGTATGTTTAATGGATGTCTTTCAGTTTTAAAGATAGACAGACGGATAGATAGATAGAAAGATAGAAAGATAGATAGATAGAAAGATAGATAGATAGACAGACAGACTGATTTCAACTGGAAGCAGTGCTTACATATTGCTTAATTTTTGGTGGTTATTAAATAGTATGGGTAGGCAAGAAAAGTGCATATATCTTTTATTAGCATAAACTTACCCAAATGCGCTCTTGCATATTTAAGGCATTCAAAGTAATAATATTTCACAGCATTAATACAGTTATGTACTAGACTGGACAATGGTAAGCAGAGCCAGTACTTATATCAACAATGGCCTTATCTGTGTGAAGTTTGTATGTTCTCCCTGTGTTTGCGTGGGTTTCCTCCGGGTGCTGTGGTTTCCTCCCACACTCCAAAAAACATACTGTTAGGTTAATTGGCTGCTATCAAAATTGACCCTAGTCTCTCCCTCTCTGTCTGTGTGTGAGTGTGTGTCTATATTAGGGAATTTAGACTGTAAGCTCCAATAGGGTAGGGACTGATGTGAATGGGTTCTCTGTACAGCGCTGCGCTATTAGTGACACTATATAAATAATTGATAATGAGGATGATGATGATATGTGTTTACTATGCCTATACACATAGCCAGCTTTCACACTTGATTGGCAGATTAATGCATCATTATTGCTAAGTTTGATAACAGTTGTCTAATACAATGACACTGGTAGAGAAAACCACTATAGACATTCACATAAGCAGCTCTCATCATCATCATTTATTGCATAAGACTTCTTTAATTATACTAAGTTTTTGAGCAGGTCTGCATTATACTTAATTATATAAGGGAGATGTACTTTTAGTAAAAAGTAGCTCTCCAATTTCAAAAGTACATCAACGTAGTATTAATACTTAGATTTAAAGATTTTCTGGGATAAATGAAATACATTCCCAGCAGCCATCTCCCTTTGCCTCTATCTTATTGCATATTTTGTCCTAATGTGCTTTCATATTTACATGTCACCATGTTTCCATTGGCTAGTACCTTAAAGTCAGATGTCTGTCAAGCAAACTGACCAGTGACAGAATTGCTTTGTGAGGTTTACATCTTTATGACATCAAATGCTTCACATGAAAAATGCAGTTCATTGTCAAAAATCAGCTATATTAGGAGAGTGAGAATTGTGTTTTAGCATCAATTACACACTAAATATGCTGTCATTGTGTATGTTTAATGGATGTCTTTCAGTTTTAAAGATAGACAGACCGATAGATAGATAGATAGAAAGATAGATAGATAGATAGATAGATAGATAGATAGATAGATAGATAGATAGATAGAAAGATAGATAGATAGATAGAAAGATAGATAGATAGATAGATAGACAGACAGACAGACTGATTTCAACTGGAAGCAGTGCTTACATATTGCTTAATTTTTGGTGGTTATTAAATAGTATGGGTAGGCAAGAAAAGTGCATATATCTTTTATTAGCATAAACTTACCCAAATGCGCTCTTGCATATTTAAGGCATTCAAAGTAATAATATTTCACAGCATTAATACAGTTATGTACTAGACTGGACAATGGTAAGCAGAGCCAGTACTTATATCAACAATGGCCTTATCTGTGTGAAGTTTGTATGTTCTCCCTGTGTTTGCGTGGGTTTCCTCCCACACTCCAAAAAACATACTGTTAGGTTAATTGGCTGCTATCAAAATTGACCCTAGTCTCTCCCTCTCTGTCTGTGTGTGAGTGTGTGTCTATATTAGGGAATTTAGACTGTAAGCTCCAATAGGGTAGGGACTGATGTGAATGGGTTCTCTGTACAGCGCTGCGCTATTAGTGACACTATATAAATAAATGATAATGAGGATGATGATGATATGTGTTTACTATGCCTATACACATAGCCAGCTTTCACACTTGATTGGCAGATTAATGCATCATTATTGCTAAGTTTGATAACAGTTGTCTAATACAGTGACACTGGTAGAGAAAACCACTATAGACATTCACATAAGCAGCTCTCATCATCATCATTTATGGCATAAGACTTCTTTAATTATACTAAGTTTTTGAGCAGGTCTGCATTATACTTAATTATATAAGGGAGATGTACTTTTAGTAAAAAGTAGCTCTCCAATTTCAAAAGTACATCAACGTAGTATTAATACTTAGATTTAAAGATTTTCTGGGATAAATGAAATACATTCCCAGCAGCCATCTCCCTTTGCCTCTATCTTATTGCATATTTTGTCCTAATGTGCTTTCATATTTACATGTCACCATGTTTCCATTGGCTAGTACCTTAAAGTCAGATGTCTGTCAAGCAAACTGACCAGTGACAGAATTGCTTTGTGAGGTTTACATCTTTATGACATCAAATGCTTCACATGAAAAATGCAGTTCATTGTCAAAAATCAGCTATATTAGGAGAGTGAGAATTGTGTTTTAGCATCAATTACACACTAAATATGCTGTCATTGTGTATGTTTAATGGATGTCTTTCAGTTTTAAAGATAGACAGACGGATAGATAGAAAGATAGAAAGATAGAAAGATAGATAGATAGAAAGATAGATAGATAGATAGACAGACAGACAGACAGACTGATTTCAACTGGAAGCAGTGCTTACATATTGCTTAATTTTTGGTGGTTATTAAATAGTATGGGTAGGCAAGAAAAGTGCATATATCTTTTATTAGCATAAACTTACCCAAATGCGCTCTTGCATATTTAAGGCATTCAAAGTAATAATATTTCACAGCATTAATACAGTTATGTACTAGACTGGACAATGGTAAGCAGAGCCAGTACTTATATCAACAATGGCCTTATCTGTGTGAAGTTTGTATGTTCTCCCTGTGTTTGCGTGGGTTTCCTCCGGGTGCTGTGGTTTCCTCCCACACTCCAAAAAACATACTGTTAGGTTAATTGGCTGCTATCAAAATTGACCCTAGTCTCTCCCTCTCTGTCTGTGTGTGAGTGTGTGTCTATATTAGGGAATTTAGACTGTAAGCTCCAATAGGGTAGGGACTGATGTGAATGGGTTCTCTGTACAGCGCTGCGCTATTAGTGACACTATATAAATAAATGATAATGAGGATGATGATGATATGTGTTTACTATGCCTATACACATAGCCAGCTTTCACACTTGATTGGCAGATTAATGCATCATTATTGCTAAGTTTGATAACAGTTGTCTAATACAGTGACACTGGTAGAGAAAACCACTATAGACATTCACATAAGCAGCTCTCATCATCATCATTTATGGCATAAGACTTCTTTAATTATACTAAGTTTTTGAGCAGGTCTGCATTATACTTAATTATATAAGGGAGATGTACTTTTAGTAAAAAGTAGCTCTCCAATTTCAAAAGTACATCAACGTAGTATTAATACTTAGATTTAAAGATTTTCTGGGATAAATGAAATACATTCCCAGCAGCCATCTCCCTTTGCCTCTATCTTATTGCATATTTTGTCCTAATGTGCTTTCATATTTACATGTCACCATGTTTCCATTGGCTAGTACCTTAAAGTCAGATGTCTGTCAAGCAAACTGACCAGTGACAGAATTGCTTTGTGAGGTTTACATCTTTATGACATCAAATGCTTCACATGAAAAATGCAGTTCATTGTCAAAAATCAGCTATATTAGGAGAGTGAGAATTGTGTTTTAGCATCAATTACACACTAAATATGCTGTCATTGTGTATGTTTAATGGATGTCTTTCAGTTTTAAAGATAGACAGACGGATAGATAGATAGAAAGATAGAAAGATAGATAGATAGAAAGATAGATAGATAGACAGACAGACTGATTTCAACTGGAAGCAGTGCTTACATATTGCTTAATTTTTGGTGGTTATTAAATAGTATGGGTAGGCAAGAAAAGTGCATATATCTTTTATTAGCATAAACTTACCCAAATGCGCTCTTGCATATTTAAGGCATTCAAAGTAATAATATTTCACAGCATTAATACAGTTATGTACTAGACTGGACAATGGTAAGCAGAGCCAGTACTTATATCAACAATGGCCTTATCTGTGTGAAGTTTGTATGTTCTCCCTGTGTTTGCGTGGGTTTCCTCCGGGTGCTGTGGTTTCCTCCCACACTCCAAAAAACATACTGTTAGGTTAATTGGCTGCTATCAAAATTGACCCTAGTCTCTCCCTCTCTGTCTGTGTGTGAGTGTGTGTCTATATTAGGGAATTTAGACTGTAAGCTCCAATAGGGTAGGGACTGATGTGAATGGGTTCTCTGTACAGCGCTGCGCTATTAGTGACACTATATAAATAATTGATAATGAGGATGATGATGATATGTGTTTACTATGCCTATACACATAGCCAGCTTTCACACTTGATTGGCAGATTAATGCATCATTATTGCTAAGTTTGATAACAGTTGTCTAATACAATGACACTGGTAGAGAAAACCACTATAGACATTCACATAAGCAGCTCTCATCATCATCATTTATTGCATAAGACTTCTTTAATTATACTAAGTTTTTGAGCAGGTCTGCATTATACTTAATTATATAAGGGAGATGTACTTTTAGTAAAAAGTAGCTCTCCAATTTCAAAAGTACATCAACGTAGTATTAATACTTAGATTTAAAGATTTTCTGGGATAAATGAAATACATTCCCAGCAGCCATCTCCCTTTGCCTCTATCTTATTGCATATTTTGTCCTAATGTGCTTTCATATTTACATGTCACCATGTTTCCATTGGCTAGTACCTTAAAGTCAGATGTCTGTCAAGCAAACTGACCAGTGACAGAATTGCTTTGTGAGGTTTACATCTTTATGACATCAAATGCTTCACATGAAAAATGCAGTTCATTGTCAAAAATCAGCTATATTAGGAGAGTGAGAATTGTGTTTTAGCATCAATTACACACTAAATATGCTGTCATTGTGTATGTTTAATGGATGTCTTTCAGTTTTAAAGATAGACAGACCGATAGATAGATAGATAGAAAGATAGATAGATAGATAGATAGATAGATAGATAGATAGATAGATAGATAGATAGAAAGATAGATAGATAGAAAGATAGATAGATAGATAGATAGACAGACAGACAGACTGATTTCAACTGGAAGCAGTGCTTACATATTGCTTAATTTTTGGTGGTTATTAAATAGTATGGGTAGGCAAGAAAAGTGCATATATCTTTTATTAGCATAAACTTACCCAAATGCGCTCTTGCATATTTAAGGCATTCAAAGTAATAATATTTCACAGCATTAATACAGTTATGTACTAGACTGGACAATGGTAAGCAGAGCCAGTACTTATATCAACAATGGCCTTATCTGTGTGAAGTTTGTATGTTCTCCCTGTGTTTGCGTGGGTTTCCTCCCACACTCCAAAAAACATACTGTTAGGTTAATTGGCTGCTATCAAAATTGACCCTAGTCTCTCCCTCTCTGTCTGTGTGTGAGTGTGTGTCTATATTAGGGAATTTAGACTGTAAGCTCCAATAGGGTAGGGACTGATGTGAATGGGTTCTCTGTACAGCGCTGCGCTATTAGTGACACTATATAAATAAATGATAATGAGGATGATGATGATATGTGTTTACTATGCCTATACACATAGCCAGCTTTCACACTTGATTGGCAGATTAATGCATCATTATTGCTAAGTTTGATAACAGTTGTCTAATACAGTGACACTGGTAGAGAAAACCACTATAGACATTCACATAAGCAGCTCTCATCATCATCATTTATGGCATAAGACTTCTTTAATTATACTAAGTTTTTGAGCAGGTCTGCATTATACTTAATTATATAAGGGAGATGTACTTTTAGTAAAAAGTAGCTCTCCAATTTCAAAAGTACATCAACGTAGTATTAATACTTAGATTTAAAGATTTTCTGGGATAAATGAAATACATTCCCAGCAGCCATCTCCCTTTGCCTCTATCTTATTGCATATTTTGTCCTAATGTGCTTTCATATTTACATGTCACCATGTTTCCATTGGCTAGTACCTTAAAGTCAGATGTCTGTCAAGCAAACTGACCAGTGACAGAATTGCTTTGTGAGGTTTACATCTTTATGACATCAAATGCTTCACATGAAAAATGCAGTTCATTGTCAAAAATCAGCTATATTAGGAGAGTGAGAATTGTGTTTTAGCATCAATTACACACTAAATATGCTGTCATTGTGTATGTTTAATGGATGTCTTTCAGTTTTAAAGATAGACAGACCGATAGATAGATAGATAGATAGAAAGATAGAAAGATAGATAGATAGAAAGATAGATAGATAGATAGACAGACAGACAGACTGATTTCAACTGGAAGCAGTGCTTACATATTGCTTAATTTTTGGTGGTTATTAAATAGTATGGGTAGGCAAGAAAAGTGCATATATCTTTTATTAGCATAAACTTACCCAAATGCGCTCTTGCATATTTAAGGCATTCAAAGTAATAATATTTCACAGCATTAATACAGTTATGTACTAGACTGGACAATGGTAAGCAGAGCCAGTACTTATATCAACAATGGCCTTATCTGTGTGAAGTTTGTATGTTCTCCCTGTGTTTGCGTGGGTTTCCTCCGGGTGCTGTGGTTTCCTCCCACACTCCAAAAAACATACTGTTAGGTTAATTGGCTGCTATCAAAATTGACCCTAGTCTCTCCCTCTCTGTCTGTGTGTGAGTGTGTGTCTATATTAGGGAATTTAGACTGTAAGCTCCAATAGGGTAGGGACTGATGTGAATGGGTTCTCTGTACAGCGCTGCGCTATTAGTGACACTATATAAATAAATGATAATGAGGATGATGATGATATGTGTTTACTATGCCTATACACATAGCCAGCTTTCACACTTGATTGGCAGATTAATGCATCATTATTGCTAAGTTTGATAACAGTTGTCTAATACAGTGACACTGGTAGAGAAAACCACTATAGACATTCACATAAGCAGCTCTCATCATCATCATTTATGGCATAAGACTTCTTTAATTATACTAAGTTTTTGAGCAGGTCTGCATTATACTTAATTATATAAGGGAGATGTACTTTTAGTAAAAAGTAGCTCTCCAATTTCAAAAGTACATCAACGTAGTATTAATACTTAGATTTAAAGATTTTCTGGGATAAATGAAATACATTCCCAGCAGCCATCTCCCTTTGCCTCTATCTTATTGCATATTTTGTCCTAATGTGCTTTCATATTTACATGTCACCATGTTTCCATTGGCTAGTACCTTAAAGTCAGATGTCTGTCAAGCAAACTGACCAGTGACAGAATTGCTTTGTGAGGTTTACATCTTTATGACATCAAATGCTTCACATGAAAAATGCAGTTCATTGTCAAAAATCAGCTATATTAGGAGAGTGAGAATTGTGTTTTAGCATCAATTACACACTAAATATGCTGTCATTGTGTATGTTTAATGGATGTCTTTCAGTTTTAAAGATAGACAGACCGATAGATAGATAGATAGATAGAAAGATAGATAGATAGATAGACAGACAGACAGACAGACTGATTTCAACTGGAAGCAGTGCTTACATATTGCTTAATTTTTGGTGGTTATTAAATAGTATGGGTAGGCAAGAAAAGTGCATATATCTTTTATTAGCATAAACTTACCCAAATGCGCTCTTGCATATTTAAGGCATTCAAAGTAATAATATTTCACAGCATTAATACAGTTATGTACTAGACTGGACAATGGTAAGCAGAGCCAGTACTTATATCAACAATGGCCTTATCTGTGTGAAGTTTGTATGTTCTCCCTGTGTTTGCGTGGGTTTCCTCCCACACTCCAAAAAACATACTGTTAGGTTAATTGGCTGCTATCAAAATTGACCCTAGTCTCTCCCTCTCTGTCTGTGTGTGAGTGTGTGTCTATATTAGGGAATTTAGACTGTAAGCTCCAATAGGGTAGGGACTGATGTGAATGGGTTCTCTGTACAGCGCTGCGCTATTAGTGACACTATATAAATAAATGATAATGAGGATGATGATGATATGTGTTTACTATGCCTATACACATAGCCAGCTTTCACACTTGATTGGCAGATTAATGCATCATTATTGCTAAGTTTGATAACAGTTGTCTAATACAGTGACACTGGTAGAGAAAACCACTATAGACATTCACATAAGCAGCTCTCATCATCATCATTTATGGCATAAGACTTCTTTAATTATACTAAGTTTTTGAGCAGGTCTGCATTATACTTAATTATATAAGGGAGATGTACTTTTAGTAAAAAGTAGCTCTCCAATTTCAAAAGTACATCAACGTAGTATTAATACTTAGATTTAAAGATTTTCTGGGATAAATGAAATACATTCCCAGCAGCCATCTCCCTTTGCCTCTATCTTATTGCATATTTTGTCCTAATGTGCTTTCATATTTACATGTCACCATGTTTCCATTGGCTAGTACCTTAAAGTCAGATGTCTGTCAAGCAAACTGACCAGTGACAGAATTGCTTTGTGAGGTTTACATCTTTATGACATCAAATGCTTCACATGAAAAATGCAGTTCATTGTCAAAAATCAGCTATATTAGGAGAGTGAGAATTGTGTTTTAGCATCAATTACACACTAAATATGCTGTCATTGTGTATGTTTAATGGATGTCTTTCAGTTTTAAAGATAGACAGACGGATAGATAGATAGAAAGATAGAAAGATAGATAGATAGAAAGATAGAAAGATAGATAGATAGATAGATAGACAGACAGACAGACTGATTTCAACTGGAAGCAGTGCTTACATATTGCTTAATTTTTGGTGGTTATTAAATAGTATGGGTAGGCAAGAAAAGTGCATATATCTTTTATTAGCATAAACTTACCCAAATGCGCTCTTGCATATTTAAGGCATTCAAAGTAATAATATTTCACAGCATTAATACAGTTATGTACTAGACTGGACAATGGTAAGCAGAGCCAGTACTTATATCAACAATGGCCTTATCTGTGTGAAGTTTGTATGTTCTCCCTGTGTTTGCGTGGGTTTCCTCTGGGTGCTGTGGTTTCCTCCCACACTCCAAAAAACATACTGTTAGGTTAATTGGCTGCTATCAAAATTGACCCTAGTCTCTCCCTCTCTGTCTGTGTGTGAGTGTGTGTCTATATTAGGGAATTTAGACTGTAAGCTCCAATAGGGTAGGGACTGATGTGAATGGGTTCTCTGTACAGCGCTGCGCTATTAGTGACACTATATAAATAAATGATAATGAGGATGATGATGATATGTGTTTACTATGCCTATACACATAGCCAGCTTTCACACTTGATTGGCAGATTAATGCATCATTATTGCTAAGTTTGATAACAGTTGTCTAATACAGTGACACTGGTAGAGAAAACCACTATAGACATTCACATAAGCAGCTCTCATCATCATCATTTATGGCATAAGACTTCTTTAATTATACTAAGTTTTTGAGCAGGTCTGCATTATACTTAATTATATAAGGGAGATGTACTTTTAGTAAAAAGTAGCTCTCCAATTTCAAAAGTACATCAACGTAGTATTAATACTTAGATTTAAAGATTTTCTGGGATAAATGAAATACATTCCCAGCAGCCATCTCCCTTTGCCTCTATCTTATTGCATATTTTGTCCTAATGTGCTTTCATATTTACATGTCACCATGTTTCCATTGGCTAGTACCTTAAAGTCAGATGTCTGTCAAGCAAACTGACCAGTGACAGAATTGCTTTGTGAGGTTTACATCTTTATGACATCAAATGCTTCACATGAAAAATGCAGTTCATTGTCAAAAATCAGCTATATTAGGAGAGTGAGAATTGTGTTTTAGCATCAATTACACACTAAATATGCTGTCATTGTGTATGTTTAATGGATGTCTTTCAGTTTTAAAGATAGACAGACGGATAGATAGATAGAAAGATAGAAAGATAGATAGATAGAAAGATAGAAAGATAGATAGATAGATAGATAGACAGACAGACAGACAGACAGACTGATTTCAACTGGAAGCAGTGCTTACATATTGCTTAATTTTTGGTGGTTATTAAATAGTATGGGTAGGCAAGAAAAGTGCATATATCTTTTATTAGCATAAACTTACCCAAATGCGCTCTTGCATATTTAAGGCATTCAAAGTAATAATATTTCACAGCATTAATACAGTTATGTACTAGACTGGACAATGGTAAGCAGAGCCAGTACTTATATCAACAATGGCCTTATCTGTGTGAAGTTTGTATGTTCTCCCTGTGTTTGCGTGGGTTTCCTCCGGGTGCTGTGGTTTCCTCCCACACTCCAAAAAACATACTGTTAGGTTAATTGGCTGCTATCAAAATTGACCCTAGTCTCTCCCTCTCTGTCTGTGTGTGAGTGTGTGTCTATATTAGGGAATTTAGACTGTAAGCTCCAATAGGGTAGGGACTGATGTGAATGGGTTCTCTGTACAGCGCTGCGCTATTAGTGACACTATATAAATAAATGATAATGAGGATGATGATGATATGTGTTTACTATGCCTATACACATAGCCAGCTTTCACACTTGATTGGCAGATTAATGCATCATTATTGCTAAGTTTGATAACAGTTGTCTAATACAGTGACACTGGTAGAGAAAACCACTATAGACATTCACATAAGCAGCTCTCATCATCATCATTTATGGCATAAGACTTCTTTAATTATACTAAGTTTTTGAGCAGGTCTGCATTATACTTAATTATATAAGGGAGATGTACTTTTAGTAAAAAGTAGCTCTCCAATTTCAAAAGTACATCAACGTAGTATTAATACTTAGATTTAAAGATTTTCTGGGATAAATGAAATACATTCCCAGCAGCCATCTCCCTTTGCCTCTATCTTATTGCATATTTTGTCCTAATGTGCTTTCATATTTACATGTCACCATGTTTCCATTGGCTAGTACCTTAAAGTCAGATGTCTGTCAAGCAAACTGACCAGTGACAGAATTGCTTTGTGAGGTTTACATCTTTATGACATCAAATGCTTCACATGAAAAATGCAGTTCATTGTCAAAAATCAGCTATATTAGGAGAGTGAGAATTGTGTTTTAGCATCAATTACACACTAAATATGCTGTCATTGTGTATGTTTAATGGATGTCTTTCAGTTTTAAAGATAGACAGACGGATAGATAGATAGAAAGATAGAAAGATAGATAGATAGATAGACAGACAGACAGACTGATTTCAACTGGAAGCAGTGCTTACATATTGCTTAATTTTTGGTGGTTATTAAATAGTATGGGTAGGCAAGAAAAGTGCATATATCTTTTATTAGCATAAACTTACCCAAATGCGCTCTTGCATATTTAAGGCATTCAAAGTAATAATATTTCACAGCATTAATACAGTTATGTACTAGACTGGACAATGGTAAGCAGAGCCAGTACTTATATCAACAATGGCCTTATCTGTGTGAAGTTTGTATGTTCTCCCTGTGTTTGCGTGGGTTTCCTCCGGGTGCTGTGGTTTCCTCCCACACTCCAAAAAACATACTGTTAGGTTAATTGGCTGCTATCAAAATTGACCCTAGTCTCTCCCTCTCTGTCTGTGTGTGAGTGTGTGTCTATATTAGGGAATTTAGACTGTAAGCTCCAATAGGGTAGGGACTGATGTGAATGGGTTCTCTGTACAGCGCTGCGCTATTAGTGACACTATATAAATAAATGATAATGAGGATGATGATGATATGTGTTTACTATGCCTATACACATAGCCAGCTTTCACACTTGATTGGCAGATTAATGCATCATTATTGCTAAGTTTGATAACAGTTGTCTAATACAATGACACTGGTAGAGAAAACCACTATAGACATTCACATAAGCAGCTCTCATCATCATCATTTATGGCATAAGACTTCTTTAATTATACTAAGTTTTTGAGCAGGTCTGCATTATACTTAATTATATAAGGGAGATGTACTTTTAGTAAAAAGTAGCTCTCCAATTTCAAAAGTACATCAACGTAGTATTAATACTTAGATTTAAAGATTTTCTGGGATAAATGAAATACATTCCCAGCAGTCATCTCCCTTTGCCTCTATCTTAGTTTAAGTGAAGCCCTAAGCTGAGGGCAATTAAAATTTTGTGCTATATTTCATCAGCACTGCATTAGGAGTTAAACATTTGGTGTCAGCCAGCCTATCACTCCTGGGGGAGTGGTTTCACAGGAGGGCATAAATTACATGGGAGATGGGGGCTGGCTCTCTCTTGTCCTGGATGCCAGATAAGGAGACAGTGGCTGTGCAGTCAGGCTGAGTACCATATATTACTTGTTCTGTCATTTGTTTCATTGTTTTTCTCTCTTGCTCTTCTCCCTCTTTCCCTCACTTGGGCTTTATTCTCCCCTAACTAATTCTTCTTTCCTCCTCTGCCTCCTTTAGTTCTCCCCTTCCACAGCTCGTTCATCCAACTCTCCCCCCGCCCCCTCCCAACCCCATCTCGCTGCCCAGCTCTGTAGCACCCAGTCCCACAGTAGTATAGTTTAAATTTGGCCACCATGTCCCGTCCACGCCGTAGTGTAGGTACCCCAGCCCGCTTCCAAGAGAGCCCAGATAGTATTGCTGATGTGCGGGCGGTAGCCCCGCCCCCCGGAGCCGCCGTGGCGGCCATTTTAAAATTTCAACAAGTGCCTGCGAGCGGTGGAGGGGAGCCTCTCACCGCCGCAGGTGCTGGGCTTATGTCGGCGCCTGAGCTTGCTAGGAGCTCAGGTAGCCAGGGGGACAAGAGGGCAGAAGCCTCTGAAGTGGCAGCGCCTGTCGGCGGTGGCGGGGAGCCGCTCACCGCTGCAGGCTCTGTAGGGATGATGTCACCAGAGCTCATTAGGAGCTCCGGTCAGCTTGACATTTGCACAGTGGGTTTAGAAGTGCCTGTCAGCGGTGGAGGGGAGCCTCTCACCGCTGCAGGCTCAGGGGGGAGTTTTAACCCTGTCAGTAAGGGCAATGTGGAGCCTGTGAGTGGTGGAGGGGACCCTCACACCACAGCAGGCTTACTGGATGGGGTTTCACCAAGGGGCATTAGGAGCCCTGTTAGCCAAGAGCCTTTGGTTATGGCAGAAAGAATGGTGGGTGAGCCTGTCAGCGGGGGAGGGGAGCCTCTCGCCGCCGCAGACACTCTGAGTGCACAGGCTCGAGAGGCCACTGGTGCCTCCATTCGCCGAAAGGGCAATAAAAAGGGTAATGTCAGAAGGTCACGTGCGCCAGAGCGGGCTGTGAGCCCTCCCAATGCTGGTGCACGTAAACAGGTAAGGGGAGCGAAGAGAGGTAGGGGAGGCAGGATGTTATCCCCGTCAATCAATCGCTCACGGGAAAGTAATGTGACCCCACATACAAGGAACACTGCTAGCGAAATCGGGGTGGGGGTTGTTAGCGAGCAAATGGAGGTTTCAGCACACAATTTTAGTTATGTTCCGGTCCACGGTTCCAATTATTTCCCACATACACCCCCTTCATTTGAACCGCAGAATGTCATACCCAACACAGTTATGCCGCCCCCTACTCCCGGAAGTCTAGGGAGTAATAACATAGGGAGAGGGAGGGCTCAAACAGGGTTCCCACACGCAAGTTTGCCCACATTAATGCCAGAAGGGTGGTCAAGGCATAGCGGCCGCACATTATCATCGGGAGGCCCTTCAGCGTCGTTGGGCGCCCCAAGTATAATTGGATCACAGTTCCCTATGTTCGAGCAAGAAGTTACTGGTCCATCTTGGTTTCCTTCGGGGGTGGGCAATATTTTGCCTTATCGAGGACGGGCCGTAACGCAGCCGGGGAACCCCCCCTTTAACGCCGATAATAACCAGTCCCAATACGGGCAGCCCTTTCACGTCCATAACATTCAGGCAAGTAATAACGCAGCCTGGTCCCTCCCTTACCCTCCCCCTCAGACACAAGGGGAACATAGTATGGCCAGACTATGGATTGCTCCATATCCGCCGCAGGAGAGAAGCCTGCCGCAGATCGGAGCACACTTTTCGTGGAGGCAGGATACTTCCCCTCCGGTAGGTCACATTCATAGCCCCGCTCCCTATCCGGTTAGCAGGCCTTTGGATCATCCACAAACCCAGGGTTTTGGTAGTGGTGCTACTAGGGATAATAGGGCATTAATGTCGCTCAGCAGTGTGGGGCATGGGTGTGCAGTAATGGATGTTTTGCCGGCTGCTAACGTTTCTTCTCGCCCAGTAACACAGGCACAGCCAGATAATGGAATCGTCGCGGTTGGAGGAGGAGCTTCAATACAACAAGCTGGTATGCCGGCCAGTGGACCCGAGACGACAGGAATCATCACAGCGGCCGCTGGGTCTCAAGCCATCGCCCCACAGCCGGGACAAGGGATTCCGGTTACCATTGCTGGTGAGAACCCTTCTTTATTGACACTACACCCATTGACACATAGCGCTCCAATGTCATCTACTGATGACGATTCGTCAGATGATGAGCAAGGACCGCGCAAGCTGCTGCGATTATTAAAGGAACATTTGGTTCAACCAGTGAAAGCGGCTCCCGCAGTAGCCTTGCCTCGCGCAGCGTTAGGGGGCCCCATGGTGTTGTGTGACAATACGGCGCTACTGACAGGTGTGAGACCATGTGTGAGGGACAGGATCAACAAAGGATTCCTGGTGGATATGTTTACCTTAACGAAACAATCCAAAAAGCAGTTGACAGCTGCGTGTAGTAGAGGGGGAATAGGTGAGGAAGCTTACCGGTCATTCCATAACTGGTTGTCAGGCTTCTGCGTATTCGCGGCCTGTTACTTGGAAACCAGACCCGAGGCGCTGGTAGACATATGGCGCTACCTGCACCTCATAACGGAGATGGTAGTCAATGATGGGCCTACAATATGGCGTAGGTATGACGAGAGTTTCAGGGAAAAAGCCAACGGGATGAAGCGTATTCCCTTTGAGTGCAAGGATGTTGAAACGTGGTCGAAACTAATGCGACCTCAGAGTGAGGAGCAACGTCCAAGTGTCAGGTTTCCAGGAGGAGGGGGGCGTGGAGCCCCCCGCCGTAAGCAGAACAGATGTTTTGCGTTCAATAATTCCACCTGCAACAGGGGGGACAACTGCAGGTATAGGCACGCCTGTGCGATCTGTAGAGGCCCGCACCCAGTGCGGGAATGCACCAGGAATGCTCCAGGTGCAGGAAGGGGACGGGGCATGTCAGGACCCACTGGGCAAGGCCCCATCGCCCATTAAGTTAGATGTGTTGGTCAGATGGCTTGGTTTCTTTCCTGATGCCGCACAAGCCAAGTTTCTGAAAGAAGGTTTCACTGTAGGTTTTAGGCTTCCCATATCCGGGCCGGTACGGTCCGGGGATGGCCGGAATTTGAAGTCGGCGTCTGTCTTGCCAGAAGTAGTACTCGAAAAGGTCAATAAAGAAGTGGCCTTAGGAAGGATGCAGGGTCCTTTTCCGTCTCCTCCGTTGACGAACTTAATCTTATCCCCTATAGGAGTAGTGCCTAAGAAAGCTGAGGGTAAATACCGGTTAATTCAGCACCTGTCCCACCCCATCGGTTCGTCGGTAAACGACGCCATAGATGCTCACCATAGCTCGGTAATTTACCAGTCTTTCGAGGAAGCTTTGGCCCTAGTGAGATCTTATGGGAAAGGCGCACTTCTAGCTAAGCTGGACATCGAGTCTGCTTTTAGACTTCTCCCGCTTCACCCAGAATCTTTTAGATTCATGGGCTTCAAATTCCAAGACGGCTTTTATATTGATCGCTGTCTTCCTATGGGCTGTTCGGTGTCATGTTCGTTTTTTGAGTGCTTCAGCTCCTTCCTGCATTGGTGTATACAAGCAGGAACGGGCCACGTGGGGGTAGCACACTATTTAGACGATTTTTTGTTTGTAGGCCCAGGTTCATCCCTTGTTTGCTCTGAAATTTTGTTTGCAGCAAAAGCTCTTTTTGTTGTTATGGGAGTTCCTATTGCCCATGACAAAACAGAGGGTCCCGCCACCTGCTTATCATTTCTGGGAATAGAGATAGACACCATGGTAGGATGTTGTCGCTTACCCAGGGATAAGATTGAGAAACTGCAAACAATCATATCGGAGGTTCTGAGTGCAGATGCTAGCTCTCTGCGGCGCATCCAGTCACTTCTGGGTACATTGAATTTTGCTTGTAGGGTAATCCCTATGGGCAGGATATTTAGCAGGAAGTTACAATTGGCCACAGCTGGCTTGACAAGGCCTCATGCACGGATTCGCCTAGCATCCGATATTAGGGCAGATCTTAAGATCTGGGCAACTTTCTTGCAAGATTTTAATGGCGTGCGGATTTGGCCTGAATGTCCAGTATCTAGTAGGGAATTAGAACTGCACACGGATGCTTCCGGAGCCCACGGCTTCGGAACCTTTTTTCAAGGGGAATGGTGTGCGGCTACTTGGCCGACGGAATGGCATATAAATGGCCTAGTTAAGAACATGTTGGTGCTAGAGCTGTTTCCCATAGTACTGTCCCTAGAGCTATGGGCGAAGAGTTTGTCTGGCCGGAACGTAGTGTTCTGGTGTGACAATCTCGGGGTAGTTCAAGCTATTAATCGTCAGACCGCTTCCTCTCTGCCAGCAGTTAACTTATTACGCAGACTGGTGTTACGTTCGTTAGAGTTCGACATTTCATTTCGGGCCAAACATGTTCCCGGCATAGAGAATCACATAGCTGACTCTCTATCTCGCTGCCAATGGCGGCGTTTCCGGTTTTTAGCACCCCAAGCTAGACTAACTGGTATTCCCTGTCCCCTTTCCGCTTGGCAGATGGTCGAGCCGGTATAATGGGTCTGGCGGAATTGTCGTTGGCTGCTTCCACAAGAAAATCGTATAGAACTGCCTGGCACCAATGGCAATTGTTCCTGAGTTCGTATCCGGGCTGTCACCCTTCAACTCAAAAGGATCCCATGTTAGATTTCATGTGGAGTAGGTACCTCCAAGGAGCATCAAAATCCAATATGGCCTCTACCCTGTCAGGGATTTCCTTTATGGCTCGTCTGCATAGTGTGGCGGACCCCACTAAGGGCTTCATGATCTCCAAAGCATTGAGAGGTTGGGCAAAGGAACGGCCGGTAGAGGTGGACGCAAGACGTCCCATTTCCGTAGCTATTTTGAGGTTATTGGTTAGTGCTCTCACAGTGGTCACAACGAATCAGTATGAATCGCTCCTTTTCAGCACAGCATTTTGCATGGCCTTCCATGGGGCTTTTAGAATAAGTGAACTGGTTGCGCGATCTAATGCAGATATTGGTAATGCGCTATTGGCGAAGTATACATATATTACTGATTCACACGTGGGTTGTAAATTAGCCAGCTCAAAGACTGACCAACTTAGTAAAGGGCATTGGTTTAACATAGCAGCACAGGAAGATACGGGTATATGCCCGGTGGCTTGGTGCTCAAAATTTTCAATAGTTCGCCCAAAAGAAGGGAAGATGTGGCTGATACATGCAGATGGTTCACCCCTTTCCAAATTCCAATTTAATGCAGTATTTAAACGTGGGTTGGGGCATGTGGGTTTAGACCCATCGCTCTATGGTACCCATTCATTTAGAATCGGGGCGGCTACTGCCGCAGCAGAAAGAGGCGAGTTGCCCTCGGTTATACAGGCAATAGGCCGCTGGAAGTCAGGAGCTTATAAGTCATATATACGCCCACAACCCTAGCATAAGGTAAATACTGCCCCACCATGGCGATAACCTTGGGCTCTGCTGCTTGTCGCTTTTAGCGAGGGCGTGAGGGGATTTTTTCCCTGTTTTCACTGGATCAAGGTCTGATTGGCTATGGGCCTCCAGGGTTTGCAGGTTTTTTGTCCTTCACCTTGGTTATTGCTGCCTACCCCTTCCCATCATGGTTCACTGTACTACTACAGGTATTCATATATTATGTCGGCTTGTACGGCTGATTGTAGTCAGGGAAGTAGGCACAATAATATTTTAAGCTGGTGGCAATGCGTAAAGTGTGCGCTTAGGCGTTTACACTTGGTAAGTTTTGAACAGCATGCAAGTTGGTCAGTCTTTGGTGAAGCGGCTATTGTGATGGGATCGCGCTGGCGGATGTATTCTTAACATACAGGGATCGGTAAGGTAAAGCGGATCCACAGCCATGGGAACTGCTTGGTCAACATTATCCTGCATGTTATAGTTTTTAGCTGTCGTATGTCACTTCAGGGGAGAAAGCGGTCCCACAGTTTATTGGACCTGCTTGGATAAACACCCCGATAGTTTGTACTTTAGATATAAAAGGTATGACATACGTCAGTGGACGGAGGCTAAAGCGGTCTGGCAGTAACATGTAGACCTGTGTTTTTAAATAAACCTTTTATACTCATATTTATGTGCTGCAGCTTTGGAGGATAAAGCAGTCTTATGGTGCACATTGACCTGCTTGGTAGTTGACCTTCAATATTTAGTATGCATACACTGCAGTTTATGGAGTTTTAAGCCGTGTCATAGTTCATTTAGACCGGCTTGGTATACGAATTTATGTTAAAGCGGTTCGTTAGTTGCACCGGAACCCGCTTGGTTGTTTCTCCATTTTTTAATATGTTATAAGGTTAAAGTGGTCTCTTTAAATTTACATCCAGACCTGCTTGGTTTTAAGATACCTCCGGTTTTCTCTGTTATGAGAAAAAGTTTGTTAATTAGTTGCTCATGGACCAATGGGTGTTAAGCTTCAGGATAGCTTGTCATGACCTTCTGTGGAGTGCAGAGGTTGATTCACACCAGCAGATATATATGTTTGGTTCGAATGAGCAAATTAATTTTATGGCCCTAACCAATTATATTTTTTGGTCTTAGGTCTGCAGAAGATTAACGTATGGGTCATAGGCCACTCATATGTATATTGGGCCGAGAAACATCATATGGCCTACGACTGGTCCCTATTTACCAACCCTATAACATTCAGATGGGTTGGAAGGAGGGGATTGTTATGGCATGCTATCATGCCACTTTTGGACAACGAAATCAATCAATTTGGCCCCCCTGACATTCTATTGGTTCATGCAGGCGGTAATGATCTAGGCCATGTCAAATCCTTGGATTTAATTATAGGTATAAGAGAGGATTTGAGAGCGTTACATGCTAGATGGCCTGGGATTAGGATAGGTTGGTCCCACATTATCCCCCGCCTTGCTTGGAGAATGCCCATCGCCCCTCCCGTTATGAAGACCATAATTCGGAAGGTCAATAAGGCCGCAAGTAAAGTGGTCGAAGCTTTAGGTGGGTTTGCTATTGCTCACCCATGGATTACGGTGAGGCACACTCATTTTTTCCGTACAGACGGGGTGCACCTCACAGATGAGGGCATGGAGTGGTTCATTATTCATCTTTATAGGTTTTTAGGTCCCTTAGTTCTTTCTCTGTGTGGCGGGCCAGGTTCCCGTTAAAGGGTCCTGGCTGTGGGTAGGAGAGCAATGCAGTCAGCGGCTGATCGAAGGTGCTACCGTTTAATTGGCCGCACGTCACTGCCCCTTTTGCAGTAACCTGACTCTTGGCCTCTGGGGCGGAGGATATACGGTCGTATATGACAATGTGAGTCCAGAAGGGGGCAGTCACGATGACGCCAAGTTTAGTACCGACCAATCGTAAAGACTTGGGATCCGTAAAGTCTTGGGACAGCGGTATTGCTTCACCTTACGCTGGATTGGTTTAAAGTTTAGTCGTTAGCTGACTGCTTCGCTCTCGTCGCCATTCAGAGTTTTAAAATAAAATTCTTCCACAAAAATAAATACGCCCCTTTTTTGCCAAACTTATATCTTGTGTCCGTGTCGTTATTTTAGATAAGAGGTATTAAGTGTTTAATCATTAAGGTATAAGTGCAAAGATAAAAGGTATTAGCACTGAACATTTTAGTTTAAGTGAAGCCCTAAGCTGAGGGCAATTAAAATTTTGTGCTATATTTCATCAGCACTGCATTAGGAGTTAAACATTTGGTGTCAGCCAGCCTATCACTCCTGGGGGAGTGGTTTCACAGGAGGGCATAAATTACATGGGAGATGGGGGCTGGCTCTCTCTTGTCCTGGATGCCAGATACCTCCCTCCCGCCCGGCATAAGCTGGTTATACTAAATTCAGGCCTTGTCTTAGGTCAAGGCGCTGCGGGTAGGAGAGCAATGCAGTCAGCGGCTGATCGAAGGTGCTACCGTTTAATTGGCCGCACGTCACTGCCCCTTTTGCAGTAACCTGACTCTTGGCCTCTGGGGCGGAGGATATACGGTCGTATATGACAATGTGAGTCCAGAAGGGGGCAGTCACGATGACGCCAAGTTTAGTACCGACCAATCGTAAAGACTTGGGATCCGTAAAGTCTTGGGACAGCGGTATTGCTTCACCTTACGCTGGATTGGTTTAAAGTTTAGTCGTTAGCTGACTGCTTCGCTCTCGTCGCCATTCAGAGTTTTAAAATAAAATTCTTCCACAAAAATAAATACGCCCCTTTTTTGCCAAACTTATATCTTGTGTCCGTGTCGTTATTTTAGATAAGAGGTATTAAGTGTTTAATCATTAAGGTATAAGTGCAAAGATAAAAGGTATTAGCACTGAACATTTTATTGCTTTGTGAGGTTTACATCTTTATGACATCAAATGCTTCACATGAAAAATGCAGTTCATTGTCAAAAATCAGCTATATTAGGAGAGTGAGAATTGTGTTTTAGCATCAATTACACACTAAATATGCTGTCATTGTGTATGTTTAATGGATGTCTTTCAGTTTTAAAGATAGACAGACGGATAGATAGATAGATAGATAGACAGACAGACAGACAGACAGACAGACTGATTTCAACTGGAAGCAGTGCTTACATATTGCTTAATTTTTGGTGGTTATTAAATAGTATGGGTAGGCAAGAAAAGTGCATATATCTTTTATTAGCATAAACTTACCCAAATGCGCTCTTGCATATTTAAGGCATTCAAAGTAATAATATTTCACAGCATTAATACAGTTATGTACTAGACTGGACAATGGTAAGCAGAGCCAGTACTTATATCAACAATGGCCTTATCTGTGTGAAGTTTGTATGTTCTCCCTGTGTTTGCGTGGGTTTCCTCCCACACTCCAAAAAACATACTGTTAGGTTAATTGGCTGCTATCAAAATTGACCCTAGTCTCTCCCTCTCTGTCTGTGTGTGAGTGTGTGTCTATATTAGGGAATTTAGACTGTAAGCTCCAATAGGGTAGGGACTGATGTGAATGGGTTCTCTGTACAGCGCTGCGC
This sequence comes from Mixophyes fleayi, assembly GCF_038048845.1. Classification (NCBI taxonomy): domain Eukaryota; kingdom Metazoa; phylum Chordata; class Amphibia; order Anura; family Limnodynastidae; genus Mixophyes; species Mixophyes fleayi. The sequence continues at coordinate 9,944 of NW_027446788.1, read as the reverse complement.
TATTAGTGACACTATATAAATAAATGATAATGAGGATGATGATGATATGTGTTTACTATGCCTATACACATAGCCAGCTTTCACACTTGATTGGCAGATTAATGCATCATTATTGCTAAGTTTGATAACAGTTGTCTAATACAGTGACACTGGTAGAGAAAACCACTATAGACATTCACATAAGCAGCTCTCATCATCATCATTTATGGCATAAGACTTCTTTAATTATACTAAGTTTTTGAGCAGGTCTGCATTATACTTAATTATATAAGGGAGATGTACTTTTAGTAAAAAGTAGCTCTCCAATTTCAAAAGTACATCAACGTAGTATTAATACTTAGATTTAAAGATTTTCTGGGATAAATGAAATACATTCCCAGCAGCCATCTCCCTTTGCCTCTATCTTATTGCATATTTTGTCCTAATGTGCTTTCATATTTACATGTCACCATGTTTCCATTGGCTAGTACCTTAAAGTCAGATGTCTGTCAAGCAAACTGACCAGTGACAGAATTGCTTTGTGAGGTTTACATCTTTATGACATCAAATGCTTCACATGAAAAATGCAGTTCATTGTCAAAAATCAGCTATATTAGGAGAGTGAGAATTGTGTTTTAGCATCAATTACACACTAAATATGCTGTCATTGTGTATGTTTAATGGATGTCTTTCAGTTTTAAAGATAGACAGACCGATAGATAGATAGAAAGATAGAAAGATAGATAGATAGAAAGATAGATAGACAGACAGACTGATTTCAACTGGAAGCAGTGCTTACATATTGCTTAATTTTTGGTGGTTATTAAATAGTATGGGTAGGCAAGAAAAGTGCATATATCTTTTATTAGCATAAACTTACCCAAATGCGCTCTTGCATATTTAAGGCATTCAAAGTAATAATATTTCACAGCATTAATACAGTTATGTACTAGACTGGACAATGGTAAGCAGAGCCAGTACTTATATCAACAATGGCCTTATCTGTGTGAAGTTTGTATGTTCTCCCTGTGTTTGCGTGGGTTTCCTCCGGGTGCTGTGGTTTCCTCCCACACTCCAAAAAACATACTGTTAGGTTAATTGGCTGCTATCAAAATTGACCCTAGTCTCTCCCTCTCTGTCTGTGTGTGAGTGTGTGTCTATATTAGGGAATTTAGACTGTAAGCTCCAATAGGGTAGGGACTGATGTGAATGGGTTCTCTGTACAGCGCTGCGCTATTAGTGACACTATATAAATAAATGATAATGAGGATGATGATGTGATAAAGAGTGCATAAATAATATATTATTTATGCTTAATTTTATAATATATAACAGAGATTCAGTCACAGTTGAATTAGCACACTAGCTTTGCACAAAATTAGCCATTCTGCCCCCCACCTGTGATTGTGGGTGGTAACTAAATACTTAAACAGGTTTTCAGCATTTTGTCTGTAATTAGCAAATGAAAGCCTATAGCCAGCTTCCAGACTGCGCCCACAAGAGGTGTTTAGTAGACAAAGAAATTAGCCTGGACACTTTCACTCCATGCTGGATTTCGGACTGATAGGTAATGTAGCTCCTAGGTGAACAGGCCTACTTAGGCCCTGACTAGTATGGAGTGTGCATGACATGAAAGGTGAGTGTGAGCATGTTATAATGTGTTGTTGAATGGAGGACATAAGATTGAATGATTATTTGTTGTAAGTGATATGAAAGTTTAAGTGAGAATGAAAGTTTGAATTGATTGGATTGATATGGACAGAGTTATATGGACAGAGTTACATAAATGCATGCCTGGTTGGGATAAATGAAAGCATTTGTGTTTATACATAGTTAATGCTGTGCTGTGACTTGTGGAGTGCTGTACTATACATAGTCTGGATCCTGGTTGGGATAAATGATAGCATTTGTGTTTGGATCGATTTGTTAGGCTTTGGGAATGGAGACGTTTGTGCTATGTGTGAAATATCAGGTGTTAAAATTGGCCAGTGGACATTGTGCGTTTACTGCTGATTATAGAGCTATTTGTGGTGGATTGGCTAAATACTGCTTGTAATGAGTAATGGGTCTGTACTGAGTTCACATTGTTTAGTAACTGTAATTGTTTAGTAGGCCTTGTGGGCCTACAAGCATGGCAAGTCAGCCATTTTGGATGGTGACTACATTGCATAGAAAGTGATGGATTAGGAAGTGATCAGATTGTGGTTAAGTGATCAGATTGTTAGATATGCATAGAAAGTGCAGGTTATGTTGGTTTATGCATAGAAAGTGTAGTAGTTTGAACTGGTTGAAACCATGTGCTTGAAAATGGCCGCTAGACTTTAAGTGAGGTATGTTTGTGGTCTGTATGGATTCTCCCCTCCCCCTTCACTACACAATGCACACACACACACACCTTTAGACAATAGTTAGTCAAAATACACACAATTACATATATATCTATATTACAGGCAATAAGTATGATATATATTGCACTAAAGCTATATTGTGTGTACAATATTGTTACGCTGTTTATTGTTCTATAATATAATACAACACACTTTAAACAAATCCTATATCTTGTCGTGATTATTCTTGAAACTTGTCGATATAAAGAAATATAAAAATGATATTTCATGGGTTAATTCAGAAATACCTTTTGCGAGGAGTTGTTAACGGTATTAAATGGTCATACATATATTTGCCAGTATATTAAGGAGATTGTAACCCAAAAAGGAGAAAAGGAAAATACTTTCACATGATGATATGTGTTTACTATGCCTATACACATAGCCAGCTTTCACACTTGATTGGCAGATTAATGCATCATTATTGCTAAGTTTGATAACAGTTGTCTAATACAGTGACACTGGTAGAGAAAACCACTATAGACATTCACATAAGCAGCTCTCATCATCATCATTTATGGCATAAGACTTCTTTAATTATACTAAGTTTTTGAGCAGGTCTGCATTATACTTAATTATATAAGGGAGATGTACTTTTAGTAAAAAGTAGCTCTCCAATTTCAAAAGTACATCAACGTAGTATTAATACTTAGATTTAAAGATTTTCTGGGATAAATGAAATACATTCCCAGCAGCCATCTCCCTTTGCCTCTATCTTATTGCATATTTTGTCCTAATGTGCTTTCATATTTACATGTCACCATGTTTCCATTGGCTAGTACCTTAAAGTCAGATGTCTGTCAAGCAAACTGACCAGTGACAGAATTGCTTTGTGAGGTTTACATCTTTATGACATCAAATGCTTCACATGAAAAATGCAGTTCATTGTCAAAAATCAGCTATATTAGGAGAGTGAGAATTGTGTTTTAGCATCAATTACACACTAAATATGCTGTCATTGTGTATGTTTAATGGATGTCTTTCAGTTTTAAAGATAGACAGACGGATAGATAGATAGATAGAAAGATAGAAAGATAGATAGATAGAAAGATAGAAAGATAGATAGATAGATAGATAGATAGACAGACAGACAGACTGATTTCAACTGGAAGCAGTGCTTACATATTGCTTAATTTTTGGTGGTTATTAAATAGTATGGGTAGGCAAGAAAAGTGCATATATCTTTTATTAGCATAAACTTACCCAAATGCGCTCTTGCATATTTAAGGCATTCAAAGTAATAATATTTCACAGCATTAATACAGTTATGTACTAGACTGGACAATGGTAAGCAGAGCCAGTACTTATATCAACAATGGCCTTATCTGTGTGAAGTTTGTATGTTCTCCCTGTGTTTGCGTGGGTTTCCTCCGGGTGCTGTGGTTTCCTCCCACACTCCAAAAAACATACTGTTAGGTTAATTGGCTGCTATCAAAATTGACCCTAGTCTCTCCCTCTCTGTCTGTGTGTGAGTGTGTGTCTATATTAGGGAATTTAGACTGTAAGCTCCAATAGGGTAGGGACTGATGTGAATGGGTTCTCTGTACAGCGCTGCGCTATTAGTGACACTATATAAATAAATGATAATGAGGATGATGATGATATGTGTTTACTATGCCTATACACATAGCCAGCTTTCACACTTGATTGGCAGATTAATGCATCATTATTGCTAAGTTTGATAACAGTTGTCTAATACAATGACACTGGTAGAGAAAACCACTATAGACATTCACATAAGCAGCTCTCATCATCATCATTTATGGCATAAGACTTCTTTAATTATACTAAGTTTTTGAGCAGGTCTGCATTATACTTAATTATATAAGGGAGATGTACTTTTAGTAAAAAGTAGCTCTCCAATTTCAAAAGTACATCAACGTAGTATTAATACTTAGATTTAAAGATTTTCTGGGATAAATGAAATACATTCCCAGCAGCCATCTCCCTTTGCCTCTATCTTATTGCATATTTTGTCCTAATGTGCTTTCATATTTACATGTCACCATGTTTCCATTGGCTAGTACCTTAAAGTCAGATGTCTGTCAAGCAAACTGACCAGTGACAGAATTGCTTTGTGAGGTTTACATCTTTATGACATCAAATGCTTCACATGAAAAATGCAGTTCATTGTCAAAAATCAGCTATATTAGGAGAGTGAGAATTGTGTTTTAGCATCAATTACACACTAAATATGCTGTCATTGTGTATGTTTAATGGATGTCTTTCAGTTTTAAAGATAGACAGACGGATAGATAGAAAGATAGAAAGATAGATAGATAGAAAGATAGAAAGATAGATAGATAGATAGATAGATAGACAGACAGACAGACTGATTTCAACTGGAAGCAGTGCTTACATATTGCTTAATTTTTGGTGGTTATTAAATAGTATGGGTAGGCAAGAAAAGTGCATATATCTTTTATTAGCATAAACTTACCCAAATGCGCTCTTGCATATTTAAGGCATTCAAAGTAATAATATTTCACAGCATTAATACAGTTATGTACTAGACTGGACAATGGTAAGCAGAGCCAGTACTTATATCAACAATGGCCTTATCTGTGTGAAGTTTGTATGTTCTCCCTGTGTTTGCGTGGGTTTCCTCCCACACTCCAAAAAACATACTGTTAGGTTAATTGGCTGCTATCAAAATTGACCCTAGTCTCTCCCTCTCTGTCTGTGTGTGAGTGTGTGTCTATATTAGGGAATTTAGACTGTAAGCTCCAATAGGGTAGGGACTGATGTGAATGGGTTCTCTGTACAGCGCTGCGCTATTAGTGACACTATATAAATAAATGATAATGAGGATGATGATGATATGTGTTTACTATGCCTATACACATAGCCAGCTTTCACACTTGATTGGCAGATTAATGCATCATTATTGCTAAGTTTGATAACAGTTGTCTAATACAGTGACACTGGTAGAGAAAACCACTATAGACATTCACATAAGCAGCTCTCATCATCATCATTTATGGCATAAGACTTCTTTAATTATACTAAGTTTTTGAGCAGGTCTGCATTATACTTAATTATATAAGGGAGATGTACTTTTAGTAAAAAGTAGCTCTCCAATTTCAAAAGTACATCAACGTAGTATTAATACTTAGATTTAAAGATTTTCTGGGATAAATGAAATACATTCCCAGCAGCCATCTCCCTTTGCCTCTATCTTATTGCATATTTTGTCCTAATGTGCTTTCATATTTACATGTCACCATGTTTCCATTGGCTAGTACCTTAAAGTCAGATGTCTGTCAAGCAAACTGACCAGTGACAGAATTGCTTTGTGAGGTTTACATCTTTATGACATCAAATGCTTCACATGAAAAATGCAGTTCATTGTCAAAAATCAGCTATATTAGGAGAGTGAGAATTGTGTTTTAGCATCAATTACACACTAAATATGCTGTCATTGTGTATGTTTAATGGATGTCTTTCAGTTTTAAAGATAGACAGACGGATAGATAGATAGAAAGATAGAAAGATAGATAGATAGATAGATAGATAGATAGATAGATAGACAGACAGACAGACAGACTGATTTCAACTGGAAGCAGTGCTTACATATTGCTTAATTTTTGGTGGTTATTAAATAGTATGGGTAGGCAAGAAAAGTGCATATATCTTTTATTAGCATAAACTTACCCAAATGCGCTCTTGCATTTTTAAGGCATTCAAAGTAATAATATTTCACAGCATTAATACAGTTATGTACTAGACTGGACAATGGTAAGCAGAGCCAGTACTTATATCAACAATGGCCTTATCTGTGTGAAGTTTGTATGTTCTCCCTGTGTTTGCGTGGGTTTCCTCCGGGTGCTGTGGTTTCCTCCCACACTCCAAAAAACATACTGTTAGGTTAATTGGCTGCTATCAAAATTGACCCTAGTCTCTCCCTCTCTGTCTGTGTGTGTGTGTGTCTATATTAGGGAATTTAGACTGTAAGCTCCAATAGGGTAGGGACTGATGTGAATGGGTTCTCTGTACAGCGCTGCGCTATTAGTGACACTATATAAATAAATGATAATGAGGATGATGATGATATGTGTTTACTATGCCTATACACATAGCCAGCTTTCACACTTGATTGGCAGATTAATGCATCATTATTGCTAAGTTTGATAACAGTTGTCTAATACAATGACACTGGTAGAGAAAACCACTATAGACATTCACATAAGCAGCTCTCATCATCATCATTTATTGCATAAGACTTCTTTAATTATACTAAGTTTTTGAGCAGGTCTGCATTATACTTAATTATATAAGGGAGATGTACTTTTAGTAAAAAGTAGCTCTCCAATTTCAAAAGTACATCAACGTAGTATTAATACTTAGATTTAAAGATTTTCTGGGATAAATGAAATACATTCCCAGCAGCCATCTCCCTTTGCCTCTATCTTATTGCATATTTTGTCCTAATGTGCTTTCATATTTACATGTCACCATGTTTCCATTGGCTAGTACCTTAAAGTCAGATGTCTGTCAAGCAAACTGACCAGTGACAGAATTGCTTTGTGAGGTTTACATCTTTATGACATCAAATGCTTCACATGAAAAATGCAGTTCATTGTCAAAAATCAGCTATATTAGGAGAGTGAGAATTGTGTTTTAGCATCAATTACACACTAAATATGCTGTCATTGTGTATGTTTAATGGATGTCTTTCAGTTTTAAAGATAGACAGACCGATAGATAGATAGATAGATAGAAAGATAGAAAGAAAGATAGATAGATAGAAAGATAGATAGATAGATAGACAGACTGATTTCAACTGGAAGCAGTGCTTACATATTGCTTAATTTTTGGTGGTTATTAAATAGTATGGGTAGGCAAGAAAAGTGCATATATCTTTTATTAGCATAAACTTACCCAAATGCGCTCTTGCATATTTAAGGCATTCAAAGTAATAATATTTCACAGCATTAATACAGTTATGTACTAGACTGGACAATGGTAAGCAGAGCCAGTACTTATATCAACAATGGCCTTATCTGTGTGAAGTTTGTATGTTCTCCCTGTGTTTGCGTGGGTTTCCTCCCACACTCCAAAAAACATACTGTTAGGTTAATTGGCTGCTATCAAAATTGACCCTAGTCTCTCCCTCTCTGTCTGTGTGTGAGTGTGTGTCTATATTAGGGAATTTAGACTGTAAGCTCCAATAGGGTAGGGACTGATGTGAATGGGTTCTCTGTACAGCGCTGCGCTATTAGTGACACTATATAAATAAATGATAATGAGGATGATGATGATATGTGTTTACTATGCCTATACACATAGCCAGCTTTCACACTTGATTGGCAGATTAATGCATCATTATTGCTAAGTTTGATAACAGTTGTCTAATACAGTGACACTGGTAGAGAAAACCACTATAGACATTCACATAAGCAGCTCTCATCATCATCATTTATGGCATAAGACTTCTTTAATTATACTAAGTTTTTGAGCAGGTCTGCATTATACTTAATTATATAAGGGAGATGTACTTTTAGTAAAAAGTAGCTCTCCAATTTCAAAAGTACATCAACGTAGTATTAATACTTAGATTTAAAGATTTTCTGGGATAAATGAAATACATTCCCAGCAGCCATCTCCCTTTGCCTCTATCTTATTGCATATTTTGTCCTAATGTGCTTTCATATTTACATGTCACCATGTTTCCATTGGCTAGTACCTTAAAGTCAGATGTCTGTCAAGCAAACTGACCAGTGACAGAATTGCTTTGTGAGGTTTACATCTTTATGACATCAAATGCTTCACATGAAAAATGCAGTTCATTGTCAAAAATCAGCTATATTAGGAGAGTGAGAATTGTGTTTTAGCATCAATTACACACTAAATATGCTGTCATTGTGTATGTTTAATGGATGTCTTTCAGTTTTAAAGATAGACAGACGGATAGATAGATAGAAAGATAGAAAGATAGATAGATAGAAAGATAGATAGACAGACAGACAGACTGATTTCAACTGGAAGCAGTGCTTACATATTGCTTAATTTTTGGTGGTTATTAAATAGTATGGGTAGGCAAGAAAAGTGCATATATCTTTTATTAGCATAAACTTACCCAAATGCGCTCTTGCATATTTAAGGCATTCAAAGTAATAATATTTCACAGCATTAATACAGTTATGTACTAGACTGGACAATGGTAAGCAGAGCCAGTACTTATATCAACAATGGCCTTATCTGTGTGAAGTTTGTATGTTCTCCCTGTGTTTGCGTGGGTTTCCTCCCACACTCCAAAAAACATACTGTTAGGTTAATTGGCTGCTATCAAAATTGACCCTAGTCTCTCCCTCTCTGTCTGTGTGTGAGTGTGTGTCTATATTAGGGAATTTAGACTGTAAGCTCCAATAGGGTAGGGACTGATGTGAATGGGTTCTCTGTACAGCGCTGCGCTATTAGTGACACTATATAAATAAATGATAATGAGGATGATGATGATATGTGTTTACTATGCCTATACACATAGCCAGCTTTCACACTTGATTGGCAGATTAATGCATCATTATTGCTAAGTTTGATAACAGTTGTCTAATACAGTGACACTGGTAGAGAAAACCACTATAGACATTCACATAAGCAGCTCTCATCATCATCATTTATGGCATAAGACTTCTTTAATTATACTAAGTTTTTGAGCAGGTCTGCATTATACTTAATTATATAAGGGAGATGTACTTTTAGTAAAAAGTAGCTCTCCAATTTCAAAAGTACATCAACGTAGTATTAATACTTAGATTTAAAGATTTTCTGGGATAAATGAAATACATTCCCAGCAGCCATCTCCCTTTGCCTCTATCTTATTGCATATTTTGTCCTAATGTGCTTTCATATTTACATGTCACCATGTTTCCATTGGCTAGTACCTTAAAGTCAGATGTCTGTCAAGCAAACTGACCAGTGACAGAATTGCTTTGTGAGGTTTACATCTTTATGACATCAAATGCTTCACATGAAAAATGCAGTTCATTGTCAAAAATCAGCTATATTAGGAGAGTGAGAATTGTGTTTTAGCATCAATTACACACTAAATATGCTGTCATTGTGTATGTTTAATGGATGTCTTTCAGTTTTAAAGATAGACAGACGGATAGATAGATAGATAGATAGATAGATAGATAGAAAGATAGAAAGATAGATAGATAGATAGATAGACAGACAGACAGACTGATTTCAACTGGAAGCAGTGCTTACATATTGCTTAATTTTTGGTGGTTATTAAATAGTATGGGTAGGCAAGAAAAGTGCATATATCTTTTATTAGCATAAACTTACCCAAATGCGCTCTTGCATATTTAAGGCATTCAAAGTAATAATATTTCACAGCATTAATACAGTTATGTACTAGACTGGACAATGGTAAGCAGAGCCAGTACTTATATCAACAATGGCCTTATCTGTGTGAAGTTTGTATGTTCTCCCTGTGTTTGCGTGGGTTTCCTCCGGGTGCTGTGGTTTCCTCCCACACTCCAAAAAACATACTGTTAGGTTAATTGGCTGCTATCAAAATTGACCCTAGTCTCTCCCTCTCTGTCTGTGTGTGAGTGTGTGTCTATATTA
>NW_027446787.1:0-44806 GCF_038048845.1 Mixophyes fleayi | reverse complement strand
TTGAATCATGAATCATGAAACATGAATCATGAATTGAATCATGAATCATGATTTTAATCAGGAATTGAATCATGAATTGAATCATGAATCATGAATTGAATCATGAATCATGAATTGAATCATGAATCATGAATTGAATCATGAATCATGAATCATGAATTGAATCATGAATCATGAATCATAAATCGAATCATGAATTGAATCATATGTCATGAATCATGAATTGAATCATGAATCATGAATCATGAATTGAATCATGAATCACGAATCATGAATCATGAATTGAATCATGAATCATAAATTGAATCATGAATCATGAATCATTAATCGAATCATGAATTGAATCATAATTCATGAATCATGAATTGAATCATGAATTATAAATCATGAATTGATTCATGAATCATGAATCATGAATCATGAATGGAATCATAAATCATTAATCGAATCATGAATCATGAATTGAATCATGAATTGAATCATAAATCATGATTTTAATGATGAATCGAATCATGAATTGAATCATAAATCATGAATTGAATCATGAATCATAATTTTAATCAGGAATCGAATCATGAATTGAATCATGAATCATGAATTGAATCATGAATCATTAATTAAATCATGAATTGAATCATAAATCATGAATCATGAATTGAATCATGAATCATGAATCATGAATTATGAATCATGAATTGAATCATAAATCATGAATTGAATCATGAATCATGAATTGAATCATGAATCATGAATCATGTATCATGAATTGAATCATGAATTGAATCATGAATCATGAATCATGAATTGAATCATGAATCATGAATCATAAATTGAATCATGAATCATGAATCATGAATTAAATCATGAATTGAATCATGAATCATAAATCATCAATTGAATCATGAATCATGAATCATGAATTAAATCATAATTCATAAATCATAAATCGAATCATGAATCATGAATTGAATCATGAATCATGAATCATGAATCGAATCATGAATCATGAATCATGAATTATGAAATAAATCATTAATCATGATTTGAATCATGAATCATGTATTGAATCATGATTTGAATCATGAATCATGTATTGAATCATTAATTGAATCATGAATTGAATCATGAATCATGAATCATGAATTGAATAATGAATCATGAATCATGAATTGAATCATGAATCATGAAATTAATCATTAATCTTTAATCATGAATCATGAATCATGAATTGAATAATGAATCATGAATCATGAATTGAATCATGAATCATGAATCAGAAATAAATCATGGCTCATGAATCATGAATTGAATAATGAATCATGAATTGAATCATGAATCATGAATCTAATCATGAATCATGAATTGAATCATGAATCATGAATTGAATAATGAATCATGAATTGAACCATGAATCATGAATCTAATCATGAATCATGAATTGAATCATGAATCATGAATTGAATCATGATCAGGAATCATGAATCGAATAATGAATCATGAATTGAATCATGAATTGAATCATTAATCATGAATCGAATAATGAATCATGAATTGAATCATGAATTGAATCATGAATCATGAATTGAATCATGAATCATGAATTGAATTATGAATTGAATCATGAATTGAATCATGAATCATGAAACATGAATCATGAATTGAATCATGAATCATGATTTTAATCAGGAATTGAATCATGAATTCAATCATGAATCATGAATTGAATCATGAATCATGAATTGAATCATGAATCATTAATTGAATCATGAATCATGAATCATGAATTGAATCATGAATCATGAATCATAAATCGAATCATGAATTGAATCATATGTCATGAATCATGAATTGAATCATGAATCATGAATCATGAATTGAATCATGAATCACGAATCATGAATCATGAATTGAATCATGAATCATAAATTGAATCATGAATCATGAATCATTAATCGAATCATGAATTGAATCATAATTCATGAATCATGAATTGAATCATGAATTATAAATCATGAATTGATTCATGAATCATGAATCATGAATCATGAATTGAATCATGAATCATAAATTGAATCATAAATCATGAATTATGAATCATGAATTGAATCATGAATCATGATTTGAATCATGAATTAATGAATCATGAATTGAATCATGAATCATGAATCGAATCATGAATCAAGAATTGAATCATGAATTGAATCATAAATCATTAATCAAATCATGAATCATGAATTAAATCATGAATTGAATCATGAATCATGAATTAAATCATGAATCATGAATTATGAATCATGAATTGAATCATGAATCATTAATTATATCATGAATCATGAATTGAATCATGAATCATGAATCGAATCATGAATCATGAATCATGAATTGAATCATGAATCATTAATCGAATCATGAATCATTATTTAAATCATGAATTGAATCATGAATTAAATCATGAATTGAATCATGAATCTTGAATTAAATCATGAATCATGAATCATGAATTGAATCATGAATTGAATCATGAATCATGAATTATCAATTGAATCATGAATCATGAATCATGAATTAAATCATGAATCATAAATCATAAATCGAATCATGAATCATGAATTGAATCATGAATTAAATCATGAATCATGAATTGATTCATGAATTAAATCATGAATTGAATCATGAATCATGAATTGAATCATGAATCATGAATCATGAATCATGAATTGAATCATGAATCGTGAATTATGAATCATAAATTGAATCATGAATCATGATTTTAATCAGGAATCGAATCATGAATTAAATCATGAATCATGAATTGAATCATGAATCATTAATTGAATCATGAATCATGAATTATGAATTGAATCATGAATCATGAATCATGAATTATGAATCATGAATTGAATCATGAATCATGAATTGAGTCATGAATCATGAATTGAATCATGAATCATGAATCATGAATCATGAATTGAATCATGAATTGAATCATGAATCATGAATCGAATCATGAATCATGAATCATGAATTGAATCATGAATCGTGAATAATGAATCATGAATCATGAATCATGAATTGAATTATGAATCATGAATCATGAATCGAATCATGAATCATGAATCATTAAATGAATCATGAATCATGAATTGAATCATGAATTATGAATTGAATCATGAATCATGAATTGAATCATGAATCATGAATCATAATTCATGAATCATGAATCATGAATTGAATCATGAATCATGAATTGAATAATGAATCATGAATCGAATCATGAATCATGAATTGAATCATGAATTGAATCATGAATAATGAATTGAATCATGAATTGAATCATGAATTGAATCATTAATCATGAATCATAAATTGAATCATGAATCATGAATCATGAATCATTAATTGAATCATAAATCATGAAGTGAATCATGAATCATGATTTTACTCAGGAATTGAATCATGAATTGAATCATGAATTGAATCATGAATCATTAATTGAATCATGAATCATGAATCATAAATCGAATCATGAATTAAATCATGAATCATGAATTGAATCATGAATTGAATCATAAATCAATAATCGAATCATGAATCATGAATTGAATCATGAAATGAATCATGAATCATGAATTGAATCATGAATTGAATCATGTATCATGAATCATGAATCATGAATTGAATCATGATCATGAATCATAAATCGAATCATGAATCATGAATTGAATCATGAATGGAATCATAAATCATTAATCGAATCATGAATCATGAATTGAATCATGAATTGAATTATGAATCATGAATTGAATCATGAATTGAATCATGAATTGAATCATAAATCATGAAACATAATTCATGAATTGAATCATAAATCATGATTTTAATGATGAATCGAATCATGAATTGAATCATAAATCATGAATTGAATCATGAATCATAATTTTAATCAGGAATCGAATCATGAATTGAATCATGAATCATGAATTGAATCATGAATCATTAATTAAATCATGAATTGAATCATAAATCATGAATCATGAATTGAATCATGAATCATGAATCATGAATTATGAATCATGAATTGAATCATAAATCATGAATTGAATCATGAATCATGAATTGAATCATGAATCATGAATCATGAATTGAATCATGAATTGAATCATGAATCATGAATCATGTATTGAATCATGAATCATGAATCATAAATTGAATCATGAATCATGAATTAAATCATGAATCATGAATCATGAATTAAATCATGAATTGAATCATGAATCATAAATCAACAATTGAATCATGAATCATGAATCATGAATTAAATCATAATTCATAAATCGAATCATGAATCATGAATTGAATCATGAACCATGAATCATGAATTGAATCATGAATCATGAATCATGAATCGAATCATAATTCATGAATCATGAAATAAATCATTAATCATGATTTGAATCATGAATCATGTATTGAATCATGATTTGAATCATGAATCATGTATTGAATCATTATTTGAATCATGAATCATTAATCGAATCATGAATCATTATTTAAATCATGAATTGAATCATGAATTGAATCATGAATTGAATCATGAATCATGAATCTTGAATTAAATCATGAATCATGAATCATGAATTGAATCATGAATCATGAATCATGAATTGAATCATGAATCATGATTTTAATCAGGAATCGAATCATGAATTGAATCATAAATCATGAATTGAATCATGAATCATAAATCGAATCATAAATTGAATCATGAATCATGAATCATGAATTAAATCATGAATTGAATCATGAATCATGAATTATCAATTGAATCATGAATCATGAATCATGAATTAAATCATGAATCATAAATCATAAATCGAATCATGAATCATGAATTGAATCATGAATCATGAATCATGAATCATGAATTGAATCATGAATCATGAATTATGAATCATAAATTGAATCATGAATCATGATTTTAATCATGAATCGAATCATGAATTAAATCATGAATCATGAATTGAATCATGAATCATTAATTGAATCATGAATCATGAATTGAATCATGAATCATGAATTATGAATTGAATCATGAATCATGAATCATGATTTATGAATCATGAATTGAATCATGAATCAAGAATTGAATCATTAATCATGAATTGAATCATGAATCATGAATCATGAATTGAATCATGAATTGAATCATGAATCATGAATTGAATCATGAATCATGAATCATGAATTGAATCATGAATCGTGAATAATGAATCATGAATCATGAATCATGAATTGAATCATGAATCATGAATCATGAATCGAATCATGAATCATGAATCATTAAATGAATCATGAATCATGAATTGAATCATGAATTATGAATTGAATCATGAATCATGAATTGAATAATGAATCATGAATTGAATAATGAATCATGAATCGAATCATGAATCATGAATTGAATCATGAATTGAATCATGAATAATGAATTGAATCATGAATTGAATCATGAATTGAATCATTAATCATGAATCATAAATTGAATCATGAATCATGAATCATGAATCATTAATTGAATCATGAATCATGAAGTGAATCATGAATCATGATTTTACTAAGGAATTGAATCATGAATTGAATCATGAATCATGAATTGAATCATGAATCATTAATTGAATCATGAATCATGAATCATGAATCATGAATTGAATCATGAATCATGAATCATAAATCGAATCATGAATTAAATCATGAATCATGAATTGAATCATGAATTGAATCATAAATCAATAATCAAATCATGAATCATGAATTGAATCATGAAATGAATCATGAATCATGAATTGAATCATGAATTAAATCATGTATCATGAATCATGAATCATGAAATGAATCATGATCATGAATCATAAATCGAATCATGAATCATGAATTGAATCATGAATGGAATCATAAATCATTAATCGAATCATGAATCATGAATTGAATCATGAATTGAATTATGAATCATGAATTGAATCATGAATTGAATCATGAATTGAATCATAAATCATGAAACATAATTCATGAATTGAATCATAAATCATGATTTTAATGATGAATCGAATCATGAATTGAATCATAAATCATGAATTGAATCATGAATCATAATTTTAATCAGGAATCGAATCATGAATTGAATCATGAATCATGAATTGAATCATGAATCATTAATTAAATCATGAATTGAATCATAAATCATGAATCATGAATTGAATCATGAATCATGAATCATGAATTATGAATCATGAATTGAATCATAAATCATGAATTGAATCATGAATCATGAATTGAATCATGAATCATGAATCATGAATCATGAATTGAATCCTGAATTGAATCATGAATCATGAATCATGAATTGAATCATGAATCATGAATCATAAATTGAATCATGAATCATGAATTGAATCATGAATCATAAATCATCAATTGAATCATGAATCATGAATCATGAATTAAATCATAATTCATAAATCATAAATCGAATCATGAATCATGAATTGAATCATGAACCATGAATCATGAATTGAATCATGAATCATGAATCATTAATCGAATCATGAATCATGAATCATGAATCATGAAATAAATCATTAATCATGATTTGAATCATGAATCATGTATTGAATCATGATTTGAATCATGAATCATGAATCATGAATCGAATCATGAATCATGAATCATGAATCATGAAATAAATCATTAATCATGATTTGAATCATGAATCATGTATTGAATCATGATTTGAATCATGAATCATGTATTGAATCATTAATTGAATCATGAATTGAATCATGAATCATGAATTGAATAATGAATCATGAATCATGAATTGAATCATGAATCATGAAATTAATCATTAATCTTTAATCATGAATCATGAATCATGAATTGAATAATGAATCATGAATCATGAATTGAATCATGAATCATGAATCAGAAATAAATCATGGCTCATGAATCATGAATTAAATAATGAATCATGAATTGAATCATGAATCATGAATCTAATCATGAATCATGAATTGAATCATGAATCATGAATTGAATAATGAATCATGAATTGAACCATGAATCATGAATCTAATCATGAATCATGAATTGAATCATGAATTATGAATCATGAATTGAATCATGATCATGAATCATGAATCGAATAATGAATCATGAATTGAATCATTAATCATGAATCGAATAATGAATCATGAATTGAATCATGAATTGAATCATGAATCATGAATTGAATCATGAATTGAATCATGAATCATGAAACATGAATCATGAATTGAATCATGAATCATGATTTTAATCAGGAATTGAATCATGAATTGAATCATGAATCATGAATTGAATCATGAATCATGAATTGAATCATGAATCATTAATTGAATCATGAATCATGAATTGAATCATGAATCATGAATCATAAATCGAATTATGAATTGAATCATATGTCATGAATCATGAATTGAATCATGAATCATGAATCATGAATTGAATCATGAATCACGAATCATGAATTGAATCATGAATCATAAATTGAATCATGAATCATGAATCATTAATCGAATCATGAATTGAATCATAATTCATGAATCATGAATTGAATCATGAATTATAAATCATGAATTGATTCATGAATCATGAATCATGAATCATGAATTGAATCATGAATCATAAATTGAATCATAAATCATGAATTATGAATCATGAATTGAATCATGAATCATGATTTGAATCATGAATCATGAATTGAATCATGAATCATGAATCGAATCATGAATCAAGAATTGAATCATGAATCATAAATCATGAATTATGAATCATGAATTGAATCATGAATCATGAATCATGAATTGAATCATAAATCAATAATCGAATCATGAATCATGAGTTGAATCATGAATTGAATCATGAATCATTAATCGAATCATGAATCATTATTTAAATCATGAATTGAATCATGAATTGAATCATGAATTGAATCATGAATCATGAATCTTGAATTAAATCATGAATCATGAATCATGAATTGAATCATGAATCATGAATCATGAATTGAATCATGAATCATGATTTTAATCAGGAATCGAATCATGAATTGAATCATAAATCATGAATTGAATCATGAATCATAAATCGAATCATGAATTGAATCATAAATCATGAATTGAATCATGAATCATAAATCGAATCATGAATTGAATCATGAATCATGAATCATGAATTGAATCATAAATCATGAATTATGAATCATGAATTGAATCATGAATCATGAATTGAATCATGAATCATGAATCGAATCATGAATCATGAATCAAATCATGAATCATAAATCATGAATTATGAATCATGAATTGAATCATGAATCATGAATCATGAATTGAATCATAAATCAATAATCGAATCATGAATCATGAGTTGAATCATGAAATGAATCATGAATCATGAATTGAATCATGAATTGAATCATGAATTGAATCATGAATCATGAATTGAATCATGAATCATGAATCATGAATTGAATCATGAATCATGATTTTAATCAGGAATCGAATCATGAATTGAATCATGAATCATGAATTGAATCATGAATCATTAATTGAATCATGAATCATGAATCATGAATTATGAATCATCAATTGAATCATGAATGGTGAATTGAATCATAAATCATGAATTGAATCATGAATAATGAATCATGAATTATGAATCATCAATTGAATTATGAATCATAAATTTAATCATGTATTATGAATCATGAATTGAATAATGAATTGAATCATGAATCATGAATCATCAATTGAATCATGAATCATGAATTTAATCATGAATCATAAATCATAAATCGAATCATGAATCATGAATTGAATCATGAATTGAATCATGAATCATGAATCATGAATTGAATCATGAATTGAATCATGAATCATGAATCATCAATTGAATCATGATTAATGAATCATGAATTAAATCATGAATCATAAATCATAAATCAAATCATGAATCATGAATCGAATCATGAATCATGAATCATGAATTGAATCATAAATCTTGAATTATGAATCATGAATTGAATCATGAATCATGAATCATGAATTATGAATCATGAATTGAATCATGAATCATGAATCATGAATTGAATCATGAATCATAAATTGAATCATAAATCATGAATTATGAATCATGAATTGAATCATGAATCATGAATTATGAATCATGAATTGAATCATGAATCATGAATTGAATCATGAATTATGAATCATGAATTGAATCATGAATCATGAATCATGAATCATGAATCATGAATTGAATCATGAATCATAAATTGAATCATAAATCATGAATTATGAATCATGAATTGAATCATGAATCATGAATTGAATCATGAATCATGAATCATGAATTGAATCATGAATCATGAATCGAATCATGAATCAAGAATTGAATCATGAATTGAATCATAAATCATTAATCAAATCATGAATCATGAATTAAATCATGAATTGAATCATGAATCATGAATCATGAATCATGAATCATGAATTGAATCATGAATCATAAATTGAATCATAAATCATGAATTATGAATCATGAATTGAATCATGAATCATGAATTGAATCATGAATCATGAATCATGAATTGAATCATGAATCATGAATCGAATCATGAATCAAGAATTGAATCATGAATTGAATCATAAATCATTAATCAAATCATGAATCATGAATTAAATCATGAATTGAATCATGAATCATGAATTGAATCATGAATCATGAATTATGAATCATGAATTGAATCATGAATTATGAATTGAATCATGAATCATGAATTATATCATGAATCATGAATTGAATCATGAATCATGAATCGAATCATGAATCATGAATCATGAATTGAATCATGAATTGAATCATGAATCATTAATCGAATCATGAATCATTATTTAAATCATGAATTGAATCATGAACTGAATCATGAATTGAATCATGAATCATGAATCTTGAATTAAATCATGAATCATGAATCATGAATTGAATCATGAATCATGAATCATGAATTGAATCATGAATCATGATTTTAATCAGGAATCGAATCATGAATTGAATCATAAATCATGAATTGAATCATGAATCATAAATCGAATCATGAATTGAATCATGAATCATAAATCAAGAATTGAATCATGAATTGAATCATAAATCATTAATCAAATCATGAATCATGAATTGAATCATGAATTGAATCATGAATCATGAATTGAATAATGAATCATGAATTATGAATCATGAATTGAATCATGAATCATGAATTGAATAATGAATCATGAATTATATCATGAATCATGAATCATGAATCATGAATTAAATCATGAATCATGAATCATGAATCATGAAATGAATCATGAATAATGAATCATGAATTTAATCATGAATTTAATCATGAATCATGAATCATGAATTGAATCATGAATCATGAATTATGAATCATGAATTGAATCATAAATCATGAATTATGAATCATGAATTAAATCATGAATTGAATCATGAATCATGAATCACGAATCATAAATTGAATCATGAATCATGAATTTAATCATGAATCATGAATCATGAATTGAATCATGAATTGAATCATAAATCATTAATCAAATCATAAATCATGAATTGAATCATGAATTAAATTATGAATCACGAATTGAATCATGAATTGAATCATGAATCGAATCATGAATCATGAATCATGAATCATGAATTGAATCATGAATCATGAATCATGAATCATGAAATGAATCATGAATCATGAATTGAATCATGAATCATGAATCATGAATTGAATCATGAATCATGAATCATGAATTGAATCATGAATCATGAATTTATTAATCATAAATTGAATCATGAATTGAATCATGAATCATGAATTATGAATCATGAATTGAATCATGAATCATGAATTATGAATCATGAATTGAATCATGAATTCTATCATGAATCATGAATCACGAATCATAAATTGAATCATGAATCATGAATTTATTCATGAAACATGAATCATGAATTGAATCATGAATCATGAATCGAATCATGAATCATGAATTGAATCATGAATCATGAATCGAATTATGAATCATGAATTGAATCATGAATTGAATCATGAATTGAATCATAAATCATGAATCATGAATTAAATCATGAATCATGAATCGAATCATGAATCATGAATCATGAATTGAATCATAAATCATGAATTATGAATCATGAATTGAATCATGAATCATGAATCATGATTCATGAATTGAATCATGAATCATGAATCATGAATTGAATCATGAATCATGAATTGAATCATGAATCATGAATTGAATCATGAATCATGAATCATGAATTGAATCATGAATCATGAATCGAATCATGAATCAAGAATTGAATCATGAATTGCATCATAAATCATTAATCAAATCATGAATCATGAATTAAATCATGAACTGAATCATGAATCATGAATTGAATCATGAATCATGAATTATGAATCATGAATTGAATCATGAATCATGAATTGAATCATGAATCATGAATTATATCATGAATCATGAATCATGAATTGAATCATGAATTGAATCATGAATCATGAATCATGAATTGAATCATAAATCATGAATCATAAATTAAATCATGAATCATGAATCATGAATTGAATCATGAAATGAATCATGAATCATGAATCATCAATTGAATCATGAATCATGAATTAAATCATGAATCATAAATCATAAATCAAATCATGAATCATGAATTGAATCATGAATCATGAATTGAATCATGAATCATGAATTGAATCATGAATCACGAATCATAAATTGAATCATGAATCATGAATCATGAATTTAATCATGAAACATGATTCATGAATTGAATCATGAATCATGAATCGAATCATGAATAATGAATCATGAATTGAATCATGAATCATGAATCGAATCATGAATCATGAATTGAATCATAAATCATTAATCAAATCATGAATCATGAATTGAATCATGAATTAAATTATGAATCTAAAATTGAATCATGAATTGAATCATGAATTGAATCATGAATCATGAATTAAATCATGAATCATAAATCATAAATCAAATCATGAATCATGAATCGAATCATGAATCATGAATTGAATCATGAAACATGAATCATGAATCATGAAATGAATCATGAATCATAAATTGAATCATAAATCATGAATTATGAATCATGAATTGAATCATGAATCATGAATTGAATCATGAATCATGAATTGAATCATGAATCATGAATCATGAATTGAATCATGAATCATGAATCGAATCATGAATCAAGAATTGAATCATGAATTGCATCATAAATCATTAATCAAATCATGAATCATGAATTAAATCATGAACTGAATCATGAATCATGAATTGAATCATGAATTGAATCATGAATCATGAAACATGAATCATGAATTGAATCATGAATCATGATTTTAATCAGGAATTGAATCATGAATTGAATCATGAATCATGAATTGAATCATGAATCATGAATTGAATCATGAATCATTAATTGAATCATGAATCATGAATCATGAATTGAATCATGAATCATGAATCATAAATCGAATCATGAATTGAATCATATGTCATGAATCATGAATTGAATCATGAATCATGAATCATGAATTAAATCATGAATCACGAATCATGAATCATGAATTGAATCATGAATCATAAATTGAATCATGAATCATGAATCATTAATCGAATCATGAATTGAATCATAATTCATGAATCATGAATTGAATCATGAATTATAAATCATGAATTGATTCATGAATCATGAATCATGAATTGAATCATGAATCATAAATTGAATCATAAATCATGAATTATGAATCATGAATTGAATCATGAATCATGATTTGAATCATGAATCATGAATCATGAATTGAATCATGAATCATGAATCGAATCATGAATCAAGAATTGAATCATGAATTGAATCATAAATCATTAATCAAATCATGAATCATGAATTAAATCATGAATTGAATCATGAATCATGAATTAAATCATGAATCATGAATTATGAATCATGAATTGAATCATGAATCATGAATTATATCATGAATCATGAATTGAATCATGAATCATGAATCGAATCATGAATCATGAATCGAATCATGAATCATGAATTGAATCATGAATTGAATCATGAATCATTAATCGAATCATGAATCATTATTTAAATCATGAATTGAATCATGAATTGAATCATGAATTGAATCATAAATCATGAATTGAATCATGAATCATAAATCGAATCATGAATTGAATCATGAATCATGAATCATGAATTGAATCATGAATCACGAATCATAAATTGAATTATGAATCATGAATCATGAATTGAATCATGAATCATGAATTGAATCATAAATCATGAATTGAATCATGAATCATGAATCATGAATTGAATCATGAATCACGAATCATAAATTGAATTATGAATCATGAATCATGAATTGAATCATGAATCATGAATTGAATCATAAATCATGAATTATGAATCATGAATTGAATCATGAATCATGAATCATGAATTGAATCATGAATCATGAATCGAATCATCAATCATGAATCGAATCATGAATCATAAATCATGAATTATGAATCATGAATTGAATCATGAATCATGAATCATGAATCATGAATCATGAATTGAATCATAAATCAATAATCGAATCATGAATCATGAATTGAATCATGAAATGAATCATGAATCATGAATTGAATCATGAATTGAATCATGAATTGAATCATGAATCATGAATTGAATCATGAATCATGAATCATGAATTGAATCATGAATCATGATTTTAATCAGGAATCGAATCATGAATTGAATCATGAATCATGAATTGAATCATGAATCATTAATTGAATCATGAATCATGAATCATGAATTATGGATCATCAATTGAATCATTAATCATGAATTGAATCATAAATCATGAATTGAATCATGAATAATGAATCATGAATTATGAATCATCAATTGAATCATGAATCATAAATTTAATCATGAATTATGAATCATGAATTGAATAATGAATTGAATCATGAATTATGAATCATCAATTGAATCATGAATCATGAATTAAATCATGAATCATAAATCATAAATCGAATCATGAATCATGAATTGAATCATGAATTGAATCATGAATCATGAATCATGAATTGAATCATGAATTGAATCATGAATCATGAATCATCAATTGAATCATGATTAATGAATCATGAATTAAATCATGAATCATAAATCATAAATCAAATCATGAATCATGAATCGAATCATGAATCATGAATCATGAATTGAATCATAAATCTTGAATTATGAATCATGAATTGAATCATGAATCATGAATCATGAATTGTGAATCATGAATTGAATCATGAATCATGAATCATGAATTGAATCATGAATCATAAATTGAATCATAAATCATGAATTATGAATTGAATCATGAATCATGAATTATGAATCATGAATTGAATCATGAATCATGAATTGAATCATAAATCATGAATCATGAATTGAATCATGAATCATGAATCGAATCATGAATCAAGAATTGAATTATGAATTGAATCATTAATCATTAATCAAATCATGAGTCATGAATTGAATCATGAATTGAATCATGAATCATGAATTGAATCATGAATCATGAATTATGAATCATGAATTGAATCATGAATCATTAATTATATGATGAATCATAAATCATGAATCATGAATTGAATCATGAATCATAAATCATAAATCGAATCATGAATCATGAATCATGAATTGAATCATGAATTGAATCATGAATTGAATCGTGAATTGAATCATGAATCATGAAACATGAATCATGAATTGAATCATGAATCACGATTTTAATAAGGAATTGAATCATGAATTCAATCATGAATCATGAATTAAATCATGAATCATGAATTGAATCATGAATCATGAATCATAAATCGAATCATGAATTGAATCATATGTCATGAATCATGAATTGAATCATGAATCATGAATCATGAATTGAATCATGAATCACGAATCATGAATCATGAATTGAATCATGAATCATAAATTGAATCATGAATCATGAATCATTAATCGAATCATGAATTGAATCATAATTCATGAATCATGAATTGAATCATGAATTATAAATCATGAATTGATTCATGAATCATGAATCATGAATCGAATCATGAATCATAAATTGAATCATAAATCATGAATTATGAATCATGAATTGAATCATGAATCATGAATCATGAATTGAATCATGAATCATAAATTGAATCATAAATCATGAATTATGAATCATGAATTGAATCATGAATCATGAATTGAATCATGAATCATGAATCATGAATTGAATCATGAATAATGAATCGAATCATGAATCAAGATTTGAATCATGAATTGAATCATAAATCATTGATCAAATCATGAATCATGAATTAAATCATGAATTGAATCATGAATCATGAATTGAATCATGAATCATGAATTATGAATCATGAATTGAATCATGAATCATGAATTATATCATGAATCATAAATTGAATCATGAACCATGAATCATGAATTGAATCATGAATCATGAATCGAATCATGAATCATGAATCATGAATTGAATCATAAATTGAATCATGAATCATTAATCAAATCATGAATCATTATTTAAATCATGAATTGAATCATGAATTGAATCATGAATTGAATCATGAATCATGAATCTTGAATTAAATCATGAATCATGAATCATGAATTGAATCATGAATCATGAATTGAATCATGAATCATGAATTGAATCAGGAATCGAATCATGAATTGAATCATAAATCATGAATTGAATCATGAATCATAAATCGAATCATGAATTGAATCATGAATCATGAATCATGAATTGAATCATGAATCACGAATCATGAATTATGAATCATGAATCATGAATTGAATCATGAATCATGAATTGAATCATAAATCATGAATTATGAATCATGAATTGAATCATGAATCATGAATCATGAATTGAATCATGAATCATGAATCATGAATTGAATCATA
This sequence comes from Mixophyes fleayi, assembly GCF_038048845.1. NCBI lineage: Eukaryota > Metazoa > Chordata > Amphibia > Anura > Limnodynastidae > Mixophyes > Mixophyes fleayi. The sequence continues at coordinate 28,609 of NW_027446787.1, read as the reverse complement.
AATCATGAATTATGAATCATGAATTGAATCATGAATCATGAATCATGAATTGAATCATGAATTGAATCATAAATCAATAATCGAATCATGAATCATGAATCATGAATTGAATCATGAATTGAATCATGAATCATGAATTGAATTATTAATCATGAATCATGAATCATGAATTGAATAATGAATCATGAATCATGAATTGAATCATGAATCATGAATCAGAAATGAATCATGGCTCATGAATCATGAATCTAATCATGAATCATGAATTGAATCATGAATCATAAATTGAATAATGAATCATGAATTGAATCATGAATCATGAATCTAATCATGAATCATGAATTGAATCATGAATCATGAATCATGAATCATGAATTGAATCATGATCATGAATCATGAATCGAATCATGAATCATGAATTGAATCATGAATTGAATCATGAATCATGAATTGAATCATGAATTGAATCATGAATTGAATCATGAATCATGAAACATGAATCATGAATTGAATCATGAATCATGATTTTAATCAGGAATTGAATCATGAATTCAATCATGAATCATGAATTCAATCATGAATCATGAATTGAATCATGAATCATTAATTGAATCATGAATCATGAATCATGAATCATGAATCATGAATTGAATCATGAATCATGAATCATAAATCGAATCATGAATTGAATCATAATTCATGAATCATGAATCATGAATCATGAATTGAATCATGAATCACGAATCATGAATCATGAATTGAATCATGAATCATAAATTGAATCATGGATCATGAATCATAAATCGAATCATGAATTGAATCATAATTCATGAATCATGAATTGAATCATGAATTATGAATCATGAATTGAATCATGAATCATGAATCATGAATCATGAATCATGAATTGAATCATGAATCATAAATTGAATCATAAATCATGAATTATGAATCATGAATTGAATCATGAATCTTGAATTGAATCATGAATCATGAATCATGAATTGAATCATGAATCATGAATCAAATCATGAATCAAGAATTAAATCATGAATTGAATCATAAATCATTAATCAAATCATGAATCATGAATTAAATCATGAATTGAATCATGAATCATGAATTGAATCATGAATCATGAATTATGAATCATGAATTGAATCATGAATTATGAATTGAATCATGAATCATGAATTATATCATGAATCATGAATTGAATCATGAATCATGAATCGAATCATGAATCATGAATCATGAATTGAATCATGAATTGAATCATGAATCATTAATCGAATCATGAATCATTATTTAAATCATGAATTGAATCATGAACTGAATCATGAATTGAATCATGAATCATGAATCTTGAATTAAATCATGAATCATGAATCATGAATCATGAATCATGAATTGAATCATGAATCATGATTTTAATCAGGAATCGAATCATGAATTGAATCATGAATCATGAATCATGAATTGAATCATGAATCACGAATCATAAATTGAATTATGAATCATGAACCATGAATTGAATCATAAATCATGAATTATGAATCATGAATTGAATCATGAATTGAATCATGAATCATGAATCGAATCATGAATCATGAATCGAATCATGAATCATAAATCATGAATTATGAATCATGAATTGAATCATGAATCATAAATCATGAATTGAATCATAAATCAATAATCGAATCATGAATCATGAGTTGAATCATGAATTGAATCATGAATCATTAATCGAATCATGAATCATTATTTAAATCATGAATTGAATCATGAATTGAATCATGAATTGAATCATGAATCATGAATCATGAATTAAATCATGAATCATGATTTTAATCAGGAATCGAATCATGAATTGAATCATAAATCATGAATTGAATCATGAATCATAAATCGAATCATGAATTGAATCATAAATCATGAATTGAATCATGAATCATAAATCGAATCATGAATTGAATCATGAATCATGAATCATGAATTGAATCATAAATCATGAATTATGAATCATGAATTGAATCATGAATCATGAATTGAATCATGAATCATGAATCGAATCATGAATCATGAATCAAATCATGAATCATAAATCATGAATTATGAATCATGAATTGAATCATGAATCATGAATCATGAATTGAATCATAAATCAATAATCGAATCATGAATCATGAGTTGAATCATGAAATGAATCATGAATCATGAATTGAATCATGAATTGAATCATGAATTGAATTATGAATCATGAATTGAATCATGAATCATGAATCATGAATTGAATCATGAATCATGATTTTAATCAGGAATCGAATCATGAATTGAATCATGAATCATGAATTGAATCATGAATCATTAATTGAATCATGAATCATGAATCATGAATTATGAATCATCAATTGAATCATGAATGGTGAATTGAATCATAAATCATGAATTGAATCATGAATAATGAATCATGAATTATGAATCATCAATTGAATTATGAATCATAAATTTAATCATGTATTATGAATCATGAATTTAATAATGAATTGAATCATGAATCATGAATCATCAATTGAATCATGAATCATGAATTTAATCATGAATCATAAATCATAAATCGAATCATGAATCATGAATCATGAATTGAATCATGAATTGAATCATGAATCATGAATCATGAATTGAATCATGAATTGAATCATGAATCATGAATCATCAATTGAATCATGATTAATGAATCATGAATTAAATCATGAATCATAAATCATAAATCAAATCATGAATCATGAATCGAATCATGAATCATGAATTGAATCATAAATCTTGAATTATGAATCATGAATTGAATCATGAATCATGAATCATGAATTATGAATCATGAATTGAATCATGAATCATGAATCATGAATTGAATCATGAATCATAAATTGAATCATAAATCATGAATTATGAATCATGAATTGAATCATGAATCATGAATTATGAATCATGAATTGAATCATGAATCATGAATTGAATCATGAATTATGAATCATGAATTGAATCATGAATCATGAATCATGAATCATGAATCATGAATTGAATCATGAATCATAAATTGAATCATAAATCATGAATTATGAATCATGAATTGAATCATGAATCATGAATTGAATCATGAATCATGAATCATGAATTGAATCATGAATCATGAATCGAATCATGAATCAAGAATTGAATCATGAATTAAATCATAAATCATTAATCAAATCATGAATCATGAATTAAATCATGAATTGAATCATGAATCATGAATTGAATCATGAATCATGAATTATGAATCATGAATTGAATCATGAATTATGAATTGAATCATGAATCATGAATTATATCATGAATCATGAATTGAATCATGAATCATGAATCGAATCATGAATCATGAATCATGAATTGAATCATGAATTGAATCATGAATCATTAATCGAATCATGAATCATTATTTAAATCATGAATTGAATCATGAACTGAATCATGAATTGAATCATGAATCATGAATCTTGAATTAAATCATGAATCATGAATCATGAATTGAATCATGAATCATGAATCATGAATTGAATCATGAATCATGATTTTAATCAGGAATCGAATCATGAATTGAATCATAAATCATGAATTGAATCATGAATCATAAATCGAATCATGAATTGAATCATGAATCATAAATCAAGAATTGAATCATGAATTGAATCATAAATCATTAATCAAATCATGAATCATGAATTGAATCATGAATTGAATCATGAATCATGAATTGAATAATGAATCATGAATTATGAATCATGAATTGAATCATGAATCATGAATTGAATAATGAATCATGAATTATATCATGAATCATGAATCATGAATCATGAATTAAATCATGAATCATGAATCATGAAATGAATCATGAATAATGAATCATGAATTTAATCATGAATTTAATCATGAATCATGAATCATGAATTGAATCATGAATTGAATCATGAATCATGAATTATGAATCATGAATTGAATCATAAATCATGAATTATGAATCATGAATTAAATCATGAATTGAATCATGAATCATGAATCACGAATCATAAATTGAATCATGAATCATGAATTTAATCATGAATCATGAATCATGAATTGAATCATGAATTGAATCATAAATCATTAATCAAATCATAAATCATGAATTGAATCATGAATTGAATCATGAATCATGAATCATGAATTAAATCATGAATCATAAATCATAATTCAAATCATGAATCATGAATCGAATCATGAATCATGAATCATGAATCATGAATTGAATCATGAATCATGAATCATGAATCATGAAATGAATCATGAATCATGAATTGAATCATGAATCATGAATCATGAATTGAATCATGAATCATGAATCATGAATTGAATCATGAATCATGAATTTATTAATCATAAATTGAATCATGAATTGAATCATGAATCATGAATTATGAATCATGAATTGAATCATGAATCATGAATTATGAATCATGAATTGAATCATGAATTCTATCATGAATCATGAATCACGAATCATAAATTGAATCATGAATCATGAATTTATTCATGAAACATGAATCATGAATTGAATCATGAATCATGAATCGAATCATGAATCATGAATTGAATCATGAATCATGAATCGAATTATGAATCATGAATTGAATCATGAATTGAATCATGAATTGAATCATAAATCATGAATCATGAATTAAATCATGAATCATGAATCGAATCATGAATCATGAATCATGAATTGAATCATAAATCATGAATTATGAATCATGAATTGAATCATGAATCATGAATCATGATTCATGAATTGAATCATGAATCATTAATCATGAATTGAATCATGAATCATAAATTGAATCATAAATCATGAATTATGAATCATGAATTGAATCATGAATCATGAATTGAATCATGAATCATGAATTGAATCATGAATCATGAATCATGAATTGAATCATGAATCATGAATCGAATCAAGAATTGAATCATGAATTGCATCATAAATCATTAATCAAATCATGAATCATGAATTAAATCATGAACTGAATCATGAATCATGAATTGAATCATGAATCATGAATTATGAATCATGAATTGAATCATGAATCATGAATTGAATCAAGAATCATGAATTATATCATGAATCATGAATCATGAATTGAATCATGAATTGAATCATGAATCATGAATTGAATCATAAATCATGAATCATAAATTAAATCATGAATCATGAATCATGAATTGAATCATGAAATGAATCATGAATCATGAATCATCAATTGAATCATGAATCATGAATTAAATCATGAATCATAAATCATAAATCAAATCATGAATCATGAATCGAATCATGAATCATGAATTGAATCATGAATCATGAATTGAATCATGAATCACGAATCATAAATTGAATCATGAATCATGAATCATGAATTTAATCATGAAACATGATTCATGAATTGAATCATGAATCATGAATCGAATCATGAATAATGAATCATGAATTGAATCATGAATCATGAATCGAATCATGAATCATGAATTGAATCATAAATCATTAATCAAATCATGAATCATGAATTGAATCATGAATTAAATTATGAATCTAAAATTGAATCATGAATTGAATCATGAATTGAATCATGAATCATGAATTAAATCATGAATCATAAATCATAAATCAAATCATGAATCATGAATCGAATCATGAATCATGAATTGAATCATGAATCATGAATCATGAATCATGAAATGAATCATGAATCATAAATTGAATCATAAATCATGAATTATGAATCATGAATTGAATCATGAATCATGAATTGAATCATGAATCATGAATTGAATCATGAATCATGAATCATGAATTGAATCATGAATCATGAATCGAATCATGAATCAAGAATTGAATCATGAATTGCATCATAAATCATTAATCAAATCATGAATCATGAATTAAATCATGAATCGAATCATGAATCATGAATCATGAATTGAATCATGAATTGAATCATGAATCATTAATCGAATCATGAATCATTATTTAAATCATGAATTGAATCATGAACTGAATCATGAATTGAATCATGAATCATGAATCTTGAATTAAATCATGAATCATGAATCATGAATTGAATCATGAATCATGAATCATGAATTGAATCATGAATCATGATTTTAATCAGGAATCGAATCATGAATTGAATCATAAATCATGAATTGAATCATGAATCATAAATCGAATCATGAATTGAATCATGAATCATAAATCAAGAATTGAATCATGAATTGAATCATAAATCATTAATCAAATCATGAATCATGAATTGAATCATGAATTGAATCATGAATCATGAATTGAATAATGAATCATGAATTATGAATCATGAATTGAATCATGAATCATGAATTGAATAATGAATCATGAATTATATCATGAATCATGAATCATGAATTAAATCATGAATCATGAATCATGAATCATGAAATGAATCATGAATAATGAATCATGAATTTAATCATGAATTTAATCATGAATCATGAATCATGAATTGAATCATGAATTGAATCATGAATCATGAATTATGAATCATGAATTGAATCATAAATCATGAATTATGAATCATGAATTAAATCATGAATTGAATCATGAATCATGAATCACGAATCATAAATTGAATCATGAATCATGAATTTAATCATGAATCATGAATCATGAATTGAATCATGAATTGAATCATAAATCATTAATCAAATCATAAATCATGAATTGAATCATGAATTAAATTATGAAACACGAATTGAATCATGAATTGAATCATGAATTGAATCATGAATCATGAATCATGAATTAAATCATGAATCATAAATCATAATTCAAATCATGAATCATGAATCGAATCATGAATCATGAATCATGAATTGAATCATGAATCATGAATCATGAATCATGAAATGAATCATGAATCATGAATTGAATCATGAATCATGAATCATGAATTGAATCATGAATCATGAATCATGAATTGAATCATGAATCATGAATTTATTAATCATAAATTGAATCATGAATTGAATCATGAATCATGAATTATGAATCATGAATTGAATCATGAATCATGAATTATGAATCATGAATTGAATCATGAATTCTATCATGAATCATGAATCACGAATCATAAATTGAATCATGAATCATGAATTTATTCATGAAACATGAATCATGAATTGAATCATGAATCATGAATCGAATCATGAATCATGAATTGAATCATGAATCATGAATCGAATTATGAATCATGAATTGAATCATGAATTGAATCATGAATTGAATCATAAATCATGAATCATGAATTAAATCATGAATCATGAATCGAATCATGAATCATGAATCATGAATTGAATCATAAATCATGAATTATGAATCATGAATTGAATCATGAATCATGAATCATGATTCATGAATTGAATCATGAATCATGAATCATGAATTGAATCATGAATCATAAATTGAAACATAAATCATGAATTATGAATCATGAATTGAATCATGAATCATGAATTGAATCATGAATCATGAATTGAATCATGAATCATGAATCATGAATTGAATCATGAATCATGAATCGAATCATGAATCAAGAATTGAATCATGAATTGCATCATAAATCATTAATCAAATCATGAATCATGAATTAAATCATGAACTGAATCATGAATCATGAATTGAATCATGAATCATGAATTATGAATCATGAATTGAATCATGAATCATGAATTGAATCATGAATCATGAATTATATCATGAATCATGAATCATGAATTGAATCATGAATTGAATCATGAATCATGAATCATGAATTGAATCATAAATCATGAATCATAAATTAAATCATGAATCATGAATCATGAATTGAATCATGAAATGAATCATGAATCATGAATCATCAATTGAATCATGAATCATGAATTAAATCATGAATCATAAATCATAAATCAAATCATGAATCATGAATCGAATCATGAATCATGAATTGAATCATGAATCATGAATTGAATCATGAATCACGAATCATAAATTGAATCATGAATCATGAATCATGAATTTAATCATGAAACATGATTCATGAATTGAATCATGAATCATGAATCGAATCATGAATAATGAATCATGAATTGAATCATGAATCATGAATCGAATCATGAATCATGAATTGAATCATAAATCATTAATCAAATCATGAATCATGAATTGAATCATGAATTAAATTATGAATCTAAAATTGAATCATGAATTGAATCATGAATTGAATCATGAATCATGAATTAAATCATGAATCATAAATCATAAATCAAATCATGAATCATGAATCGAATCATGAATCATGAATTGAATCATGAATCATGAATCATTAATCATGAAATGAATCATGAATCATAAATTGAATCATAAATCATGAATTATGAATCATGAATTGAATCATGAATCATGAATTGAATCATGAATCATGAATTGAATCATGAATCATGAATCATGAATTGAATCATGAATCATGAATCGAATCATGAATCAAGAATTGAATCATGAATTGCATCATAAATCATTAATCAAATCATGAATCATGAATTAAATCATGAACTGAATCATGAATCATGAATTGAATCATGAATCATGAATTATGAATCATGAATTGAATCATGAATCATGAATTGAATCATGAATCATGAATTATATCATGAATCATGAATTGAATCATGAATTGAATCATGAATCATGAATCATAAATTGAATCATAAATCATGAATCATAAATTAAATCATGAATCATGAATCATGAATTGAATCATGAAATGAATCATGAATCATGAATCATCAATTGAATCATGAATCATGAATTAAATCATGAATCATAAATCATAAATCAAATCATGAATCATGAATCGAATCATGAATCATGAATTGAATCATGAATCATGAATTGAATCATGAATTGAATCATGAATCATGAATCACGAATCATAAATTGAATCATGAATCATGAATCATGAATTTAATAATGAAACATGATTCATGAATTGAATCATGAATCATGAATCGAATCATGAATAATGAATCATGAATTGAATCATGAATCATGAATCGAATCATGAATCATGAATTGAATCATAAATCATTAATCAAATCATGAATCATGAATTGAATCATGAATTAAATTATGAATCTCAAATTGAATCATGAATTGAATCATGAATTGAATCATGAATCATGAATCATGAATTAAATCATGAATCATAAATCATAAATCAAATCATGAATCATGAATCGAATCATGAATCATGAATTGAATCATGAATCATGAATCATGAATCATGAAATGAATCATGAATCATGAATTGAATCATGAATCATGAATCATGAATTGAATCATGAATCATGAATTTACGAATCATAAATTGAATCATGAATTGAATCATGAATCATGAATTATGAATCATGAATTGAATCATGAATCATGAATTATGAATCATGAATTGAATCATGAATTGAATCATGAATCATGAATCACGAATCATAAATTGAATCATGAATTGAATCATGAATTGAATCATAAATCATTAATCAAATCATGAATCATGAATTGAATCATGAATTGAATCATAAATCATTAATCAAATCATGAATCATGAATTAAATCATGAATTAAATTATGAATCACGAATTGAATCATGAATTGAATCATGAATTGAATCATGAATCATGAATCATGAATTGAATCATGAATTGAATCATAAATCATGAATCATGAATTGAATCATGAATCATGAATCATGAATTATGAATCATGAATTTGATCATGAAATGAATCATGAGTCATGAATCATGAATTGAATCATGAATCATGAATCATAAATTAAATCATGAATCATAAATCATGAATTGAATCATGAATTCAATCATGAATCATGAATCATCAATTGAATCATAAATCATGAATCATCAATTAAATCATGAATCATAAATCATAAATCATATCATGAATCATGAATCGAATCATGAATCATGAATCATAAATTGAATCATAAATCATGAAATATGAATCATGAATTGAATCATGAATCATGAATCATAAATCATGAATCATGAATTGAATCATGAATCATGTATCATGAATTGAATCATGAATTGAATAATGAATTGAATCATGAATCATGAATCATGAATTGAATCATGAATCATGAATTAAATCATGAATCATAAATCATAAATCGAATCATGAATCATGAATCATGAATTGAATCATGAATTGAATCATGAATCATGAATCATGAATTGAATCATGAATCATGAATTATAAATTAAATCATGAATCATGAATCATGAATTGAATCATGAATTGAATCATGAATCATCAATTGAATCATGATTCATGAATCATGAATTAAATCATGAATCATAAATCATAAATCAAATCATGATTTATGAATCGAATCATGAATCATAAATTGAATCACAAATCATGAATTATGAATCATGAATTGAATCATGAATCATGAATCATGAATTGAATCATGAATCATAAATTGAATCATAAATCATGAATTATGAATCATGAATTGAATCATGAATCATGAATTGAATCATGAATCATGAATCATGAATTGAATCATGAATCATGAATCGAATCATGAATCAAGAATTGAATCATGAATTGAATCATAAATCATTAATCAAATCATGAATCATGAATTAAATCATGAATTGAATCATGAATCATGAATTGAATCATGAATCATGAATTGAATTATGAATCATGAATTATGAATCATGAATTGAATCATGAATCATGAATTGAATCATGAATCATGAATTATATCATGAATCATAATTCATGAATCATGAATTGAATCATGAATCATGAATCATGAATTGAATCATGAATCATGAATCTTAAATTAAATCATGAATCATGAATCATGAATTGAATCATGAATTGAATCATGAATCATGAATCATCAATTGAATCATGAATCATGAATTAAATCATGAATCATAAATCATAAATAAAATCATAAATCATGAATCAAATCATGAATCATGAATCATGAATTGAATCATGAATCTTTAATTGAATCATGAATCATGAATCATGAATTGAATCATGAATTAAATCATGAATCATGAATCATGAATTGAGTCATGAATCACGAATCATAAATTGAATCGTGAACCATGAATCATGAATTGAATCATGAATCATGAATTGAATCATGAATCATGAATCATGAATTGATTCATGATTTAAATCATGAATCATTAATCGAATCATGAATCATTAATTGAATCATGAATTGAATCATGAATTGAATCATGAATTGAATCATGAATCGTGAATTAAATCATGAATCATGAATCATGAATCATGAATTGAATCATGAATTCTAAATCATGAATTGAATCATGAATCATGAATCATGAATTGAATCATGAATCATGAATCATGAATTATGAATCATGAATTTGATCATGAAATGAATCATGAGTCATGAATCATGAATTGAATCATGAATCATGAATCATAAATTAAATCATGAATCATAAATCATGAATTGAATCATGAATTCAATCATGAATCATGAATCATCAATTGAATCATAAATCATGAATCATCAATTAAATCATGAATCATAAATCATAAATCATATCATGAATCATGAATCATAAATTGAATCATAAATCATGAAATATGAATCATGAATTGAATCATGAATCATGAATCATAAATCATGAATCATGAATTGAATCATGAATCATGTATCATGAATTGAATCATGAATTGAATAATGAATTGAATCATGAATCATGAATCATGAATTGAATCATGAATCATGAATTAAATCATGAATCATAAATCATAAATCGAATCATGAATCATGAATCATGAATTGAATCATGAATTGAATCATGAATCATGAATCATGAATTGAATCATGAATCATGAATCATAAATTAAATCATGAATCATGAATCATGAATTGAATCATGAATTGAATCATGAATCATCAATTGAATCATGATTCATGAATCATGAATTAAATCATGAATCATAAATCATAAATCAAATCATGATTTATGAATCGAATCATGAATCATAAATTGAATCATAAATCATGAATTATGAATCATGAATTGAATCATGAATCATGAATCATGAATTGAATCATGAATCATAAATTGAATCATAAATCATGAATTATGAATCATGAATTGAATCATGAATCATGAATTGAATCATGAATCATGAATCATGAATTGAATCATGAATCATGAATCAAATCATGAATCATGAATTAAATCATGAATTGAATCATGAATCATGAATTGAATCATGAATCATGAATTGAATTATGAATCATGAATTATGAATCATGAATTGAATCATGAATCATGAATTGAATCATGAATCATGAATTATATCATGAATCATAATTCATGAATCATGAATTGAATCATGAATCATGAATCATGAATTGAATCATGAATCATGAATTAAATCATGAATCATAAATCATAAATAAAATCATAAATCATGAATCAAATCATGAATCATGAATCATGAATTGAATCATGAATCTTTAATTGAATCATGAATCATGAATCATGAATTGAATCATGAATTAAATCATGAATCATGAATCATGAATTGAGTCATGAATCACGAATCATAAATTGAATCGTGAACCATGAATCATGAATTGAATCATGAATCATGAATTGAATCATGAATCATGAATCATGAATTGATTCATGATTTAAATCATGAATCATTAATCGAATCATGAATCATTAATTGAATCATGAATTGAATCATGAATTGAATCATGAATCGTGAATTAAATCATGAATCATGAATCATGAATCATGAATTGAATCATGAATTCTAAATCATGAATTGAATCATGAATCATGATTTTAATCAGGAATCGAATCATCGAATCATGAATTGAATCATAAATCATGAATTGAATCATGAATCATAAGTCGAATCATGAATTGAATCATTAATCATGAATCATGAATTGAATCATGAATCATGAATTTACGAATCATAAATTGAATCATGAATTGAATCATGAATCATGAATTATGAATCATGAATTAAATCATGAATCATGAATTATGAATCATGAATTGAATCATGAATTGAATCATAAATAATTATTAAAATCATGAATCATGAATTGAATCATGAATTGAATCATAAATCATTAATCAAATCATGAATCATGAATTAAATCATGAATTAAATTATGAATCACGAATTGAATCATGAATTGAATCATGAATTGAATCAAGAATCATGAATCATGAATTGAATCATGAATCATGAATCATAAATTGAATCATAAATCATGAAATATGAATCATGAATTGAATCATGAATCATGAATCATAAATCATGAATCATGAATTGAATCATGAATCATGTATCATGAATTGAATCATGAATTGAATAATGAATTGAATCATGAATCATGAATCATGAATTGAATCATGAATCATGAATTAAATCATGAATCATAAATCATAAATCGAATCATGAATCATGAATCATGAATTGAATCATGAATTGAATCATGAATCATGAATCATGAATTGAATCATGAATCATGAAACATAAATTAAATCATAAATCATGAATCATGAATTGAATCATGAATTGAATCATGAATCATCAATTGAATCATGAATCATGTATCATGAATTAAATCATGAATCATAAATCATAAATCAAATCATGATTTATGAATCGAATTATGAATCATAAATTGAATCATAAATCATGAATTATGAATCATGAATTAAATCATGATTCATGAATCATGAATTGAATCATGAATCATAAATTGAATCATAAATCATGAATTATGAATCATGAATTGAATCATGAATCATGAATTGAATCATGAATCATGAATCATGAATTGAATCATGAATCATGAATTGAATCATGAATCATGAATTATATCATGAATCATGAATCATGAATTGAATCATGAATTGAATCATGAATCATGAATCATGAATTGAATCATAAATCATGAATCATAAATTAAATCATGAATCATGAATCATGAATTGAATCATGAAATGAATCATGAATCATGAATCATCAATTGAATCATGAATCATGAATTAAATCATGAAACATAAATCATAAATCAAATCATGAATCATGAATCGAATCATGAATCATGAATTGAATCATGAATCATGAATTGAATCATGAATTGAATCATGAATCATGAATCACGAATCATAAATTGAATCATGAATCATGAATCATGAATTTAATCATGAAACATGATTCATGAATCGAATCATGAATCATGAATTGAATCATAAATCATTAATCAAATCATGAATCATGAATTGAATCATGAATTAAATTATGAATCTCAAATTGAATCATGAATTGAATCATGAATTGAATCATGAATCATGAATCAAGAATTAAATCATGAATCATAAATCATAAATCAAATCATGAATCATGAATCGAATCATGAATCATGAATTGAATCATGAATCATGAATCATGAATCATGAAATGAATCATGAATCATGAATTGAATCATGTATCATGAATCATGAATTGAATCATGAATCATGAATTTACGAATCATAAATTGAATCATGAATTGAATCATAAATCATGAATTATGAATCATGAATTGAATCATGAATCATGAATTATGAATCATGAATTGAATCATGAATTGAATCATGAATCATGAATCACGAATCATAAATTGAATCATGAATTGAATCATGAATTGAATCATAAATCATTAATCAAATCATGAATCATGAATTGAATCATGAATTGAATCATAAATCATTAATCAAATCATGAATCATGAATTAAATCATGAATTAAATTATGAATCACGAATTGAATCATGAATTGAATCATGAATTGAATCATGAATCATGAATCATGAATTGAATCATGAATTGAATCATAAATCATGAATCATGAATTGAATCATGAATCATGAATCATGAATTATGAATCATGAATTTGATCATGAAATGAATCATGAGTCATGAATCATGAATTGAATCATGAATCATGAATCATAAATTAAATCATGAATCATAAATCATGAATTGAATCATGAATTCAATCATGAATCATGAATCATCAATTGAATCATAAATCATGAATCATCAATTAAATCATGAATCATAAATCATAAATCAAATCATGAATCATGAATCGAATCATGAATCATGAATCATAAATTGAATCATAAATCATGAAATATGAATCATGAATTGAATCATGAATCATGAATCATAAATCATGAATCATGAATTGAATCATGAATCATGTATCATGAATTGAATCATGAATTGAATAATGAATTGAATCATGAATCATGAATCATGAATTGAATCATGAATCATGAATTAAATCATGAATCATAAATCATAAATCGAATCATGAATCATGAATCGAATCATGAATTGAATCATGAATCATGAATCATGAATTGAATCATGAATCATGAATCATAAATTAAATCATGAATCATGAATCATGAATTGAATCATGAATTGAATCATGAATCATCAATTGAATCATGATTCATGAATCATGAATTAAATCATGAATCATAAATCATAAATCAAATCATGATTTATGAATCGAATCATGAATCATAAATTGAATCATAAATCATGAATTATGAATCATGAATTGAATCATGAATCATGAATCATGAATTGAATCATGAATCATAAATTGAATCATAAATCATGAATTATGAATCATGAATTGAATCATGAATCATGAATTGAATCATGAATCATGAATCATGAATTGAATCATGAATCATGAATCGAATCATGAATCAAGAATTGAATCATGAATTGAATCATAAATCATTAATCAAATCATGAATCATGAATTAAATCATGAATTGAATCATGAATCATGAATTGAATCATGAATCATGAATTGAATTATGAATCATGAATTATGAATCATGAATTGAATCATGAATCATGAATCATGAATTGAATCATGAATCATGAATCTTAAATTAAATCATGAATCATGAATCATGAATTGAATCATGAATTGAATCATGAATCATGAATCATCAATTGAATCATGAATCATGAATTAAATCATGAATCATAAATCATAAATAAAATCATAAATCATGAATCAAATCATGAATCATGAATCATGAATTGAATCATGAATCTTTAATTGAATCATGAATCATGAATTGAATCATGAATTAAATCATGAATCATGAATCATGAATTGAGTCATGAATCACGAATCATAAATTGAATCGTGAACCATGAATCATGAATTGAATCATGAATCATGAATTGAATCATGAATCATGAATCATGAATTGATTCATGAATTAAATCATGAATCATTAATCGAATCATGAATCATTAATTGAATCATGAATTGAATCATGAATTGAATCATGAATCGTGAATTAAATCATGAATCATGAATCATGAATCATGAATTGAATCATGAATTCTAAATCATGAATTGAATCATGAATCATGATTTTAATCAGGAATCGAATCATCGAATCATGAATTGAATCATAAATCATGAATTGAATCATGAATCATAAGTCGAATCATGAATTGAATCATTAATCATGAATCATGAATTGAATCATGAATCATGAATTTACGAATCATAAATTGAATCATGAATTGAATCATGAATCATGAATTATGAATCATGAATTAAATCATGAATCATGAATTATGAATCATGAATTGAATCATGAATCATGAATTGAATCATTAATTGAATCATGAATTGAATCATGAATCATGAATCATGAATCGAATTATGAATCATGAATTGAATCATGAATTGAATCATAAATAATTATTAAAATCATGAATCATGAATTGAATCATGAATTGAATCATAAATCATTAATCAAATCATGAATCATGAATTAAATCATGAATTAAATTATGAATCACGAATTGAATCATGAATTGAATCATGAATTGAATCATGAATCATGAATCATGAATTGAATCATGAATCATGAATCATAAATTGAATCATAAATCATGAAATATGAATCATGAATTGAATCATGAATCATGAATCATAAATCATGAATCATGAATTGAATCATGAATCATGTATCATGAATTGAATCATGAATTGAATAATGAATTGAATCATGAATCATGAATCATGAATTGAATCATGAATCATGAATTAAATCATGAATCATAAATCATAAATCGAATCATGAATCATGAATCATGAATTGAATCATGAATTGAATCATGAATCATGAATCATGAATTGAATCATGAATCATGAAACATAAATTAAATCATAAATCATGAATCATGAATTGAATCATGAATTGAATCATGAATCATCAATTGAATCATGAATCATGTATCATGAATTAAATCATGAATCATAAATCATAAATCAAATCATGATTTATGAATCGAATTATGAATCATAAATTGAATCATAAATCATGAATTATGAATCATGAATTAAATCATGATTCATGAATCATGAATTGAATCATGAATCATAAATTGAATCATAAATCATGAATTATGAATCATGAATTGAATCATGAATCATGAATTGAATCATGAATCATGAATCATGAATTGAATCATGAATCATGAATCGAATCATGAATTGAATCATGAATCATGAATTATGAATCATGAATTGAATCATGAATCATGAATTGAATCATGAATCATGAATTATATCATGAATCATGAATCATGAATTGAATCATGAATTGAATCATGAATCATGAATCATGAATTGAATCATAAATCATGAATCATAAATTAAATAATGAATCATGAATCATGAATTGAATCATGAAATGAATCATGAATCATGAATCATCAATTGAATCATGAATCATGAATTAAATCATGAAACATAAATCATAAATCAAATCATGAATCATGAATCGAATCATGAATCATGAATTGAATCATGAATCATGAATTGAATCATGAATTGAATCATGAATCATGAATCACGAATCATAAATTGAATCATGAATCATGAATCATGAATTTAATCATGAAACATGATTCATGAATTGAATCATGAATCATGAATCGAATCATGAATAATGAATCATGAATTGAATCATGAATCATGAATCGAATCATGAATCATGAATTGAATCATAAATCATTAATCAAATCATGAATCATGAATTGAATCATGAATTAAATTATGAATCTCAAATTGAATCATGAATTGAATCATGAATTGAATCATGAATCATGAATCAAGAATTAAATCATGAATCATAAATCATAAATCAAATCATGAATCATGAATCGAATCATGAATCATGAATTGAATCATGAATCATGAATCATGAATCATGAAATGAATCATGAATCATGAATTGAATCATAAATCATGAATCATGAATTGAATCATGAATCATGAATTTACGAATCATAAATTGAATCATGAATTGAATCATGAATTGAATCATAAATCATTAATCATATCATGAATCATGAATTGAATCATGAATTGAATCATAAATCATTAATCAAATCATGAATCATGAATTAAATCATGAATTAAATTATGAATCACGAATTGAATCATGAATTGAATCATGAATTGAATCATGAATCATGAATCATGAATTGAATCATGAATTGAATCATAAATCATGAATCATGAATTGAATCATGAATCATGAATCATGAATTATGAATCATGAATTTGATCATGAAATGAATCATGAGTCATGAATCATGAATTGAATCATGAATCATGAATCATAAATTAAATCATGAATCATAAATCATGAATTGAATCATGAATTCAATCATGAATCATGAATCATCAATTGAATCATAAATCATGAATCATCAATTAAATCATGAATCATAAATCATAAATCAAATCATGAATCATGAATCGAATCATGAATCATGAATCATAAATTGAATCATAAATCATGAAATATGAATCATGAATTGAATCATGAATCATGAATCATAAATCATGAATCATGAATTGAATCATGAATCATGTATCATGAATTGAATCATGAATTGAATAATGAATTGAATCATGAATCATGAATCATGAATTGAATCATGAATCATGAATTAAATCATGAATCATAAATCATAAATCGAATCATGAATCATGAATCATGAATTGAATCATGAATTGAATCATGAATCATGAATTGAATCATGAATCATGAATCATAAATTAAATCATGAATCATGAATCATGAATTGAATCATGAATTGAATCATGAATCATCAATTGAATCATGAATCATGAATCATGAATTAAATCATGAATCATAAATCATAAATCAAATCATGATTTATGAATCGAATCATGAATCATAAATTGAATCATAAATCATGAATTATGAATCATTAATTGAATCATGAATCATGAATCATGAATTGAATCATGAATCATAAATTGAATCATAAATCATGAATTATGAATCATGAATTGAATCATGAATCATGAATTGAATCATGAATCATGAATCATGAATTGAATCATGAATCATGAATCGAATCATGAATCAAGAATTGAATCATGAATTGAATCATAAATCATTAATCAAATCATGAATCATGAATTAAATCATGAATTGAATCATGAATCATGAATTGAATTATGAATCATGAATTATGAATCATGAATTGAATCATGAATCATGAATTGAATCATGAATCATGAATTATATCATGAATCATAATTCATGAATCATGAATTGAATCATGAATCATGAATCATGCATTGAATCATGAATCATGAATCTTAAATTAAATCATGAATCATGAATCATGAATTGAATCATGAATTGAATCATGAATCATGAATCATCAATTGAATCATGAATCATGAATTAAATCATGAATCATAAATCATAAATAAAATCATAAATCATGAATCAAATCATGAATCATGAATCGTGAATTGAATCATGAATCTTTAATTGAATCATGAATCATGAATCATGAATTGAATCATGAATTAAATCATGAATCATGAATCATGAATTGAGTCATGAATCACGAATCATAAATTGAATCGTGAACCATGAATCATGAATTGAATAATGAATCATGAATTGAATCATGAATCATGAATCATGAATTGATTCATGAATTAAATCATGAATCATTAATCGAATCATGAATCATTAATTGAATCATGAATTGAATCATGAATTCAATCATGAATCGTGAATTAAATCATGAATCATGAATCATGAATAATGAATTGAATCATGAATTCTAAATCATGAATTGAATCATGAATCATGATTTTAATCAGGAATCGAATCATCGAATCATGAATTGAATCATAAATCATGAATTGAATCATGAATCATAAGTCGAATCATGAATTGAATCATTAATCATGAATCATGAATTGAATCATGAATCATGAATTTACGAATCATAAATTGAATCATGAATTGAATCATGAATCATGAATTATGAATCATGAATTAAATCATGAATCATGAATTATGAATCATGAATTGAATCATGAATTGAATCATGAATCATGAATTGAATCATGAATTGAATCATGAATTGAATTATGAATCATGAATCATGAATCGAATTATGAATCATGAATTGAATCATGAATTGAATCATAAATAATTATTAAAATCATGAATCATGAATTGAATCATGAATTGAATCATAAATCATTAATCAAATCATGAACCATGAATTAAATCATGAATTAAATTATGAATCACGAATTGAATCATGAATTGAATCATGAATTGAATCATGAATCATGAATCATGAATTGAATCATGAATCATGAATCATAAATTGAATCATAAATCATGAAATATGAATCATGAATTGAATCATGAATCATGAATCATAAATCATGAATCATGAATTAAATCATGAATCATGTATCATGAATTGAATCATGAATTGAATAATGAATTGAATCATGAATCATGAATCATGAATTGAATCATGAATCATGAATTAAATCATGAATCATAAATCATAAATCGAATCATGAATCATGAATCATGAATTGAATCATGAATTGAATCATGAATCATGAATCATGAATTGAATCATGAATCATGAAACATAAATTAAATCATAAATCAAGAATCATGAATTGAATCATGAATTGAATCATGAATCATCAATTGAATCATGAATCATGTATCATGAATTAAATCATGAATCATAAATCATAAATCAAATCATGATTTATGAATCGAATTATGAATCATAAATTGAATCATAAATCATGAATTATGAATCATGAATTAAATCATGATTCATGAATCATGATTGAATCATGAATCATAAATTGAATCATAAATCATGAATTATGAATCATGAATTGAATCATGAATCATGAATTGAATCATGAATCATGAATCATGAATTGAATCATGAATCATGAATCGAATCATGAATCATGAATTGAATCATAAATCATTAATCAAATCATGAATCATGAATTAAATCATGAATTGAATCATGAATCATGAATTGAATTATGAATCATGAATTATGAATCATGAATTGAATCATGAATCATGAATTGAATCATGAATCATGAATTATATCATGAATCATAATTCATGAATCATGAATTGAATCATGAATTGAATCATGAATCATGAATCATGAATTGAATCATGAATCTTGAATCATGAATCATGAATCATAAATTAAATCATGAATCATGAATCATGAATTGAATCATGAATTGAATCATGAATCATGAATCATCAATTGAATCATGAATCATGAATTAAATCATGAATCATAAATCATAAATAAAATCATGAATCATGAATCGAATCATGAATCATGAATCATGAATTGAATCATGAATCATGAATCATGAATCATGAAATAAATCATGAATCATGAATTGAATCATGAATCATGAATCATGAATCATGAATTGAATCATGAATCATGAATTGAATCATGAATCATGAATTATGAATCATGAATTGAATCATAAATCATGAATTATAAATCATGAATTGAATCTTTAATTGAATCATGAATCATGAATCATGAATTGAATCATGAATCATGAATTGAATTATGAATCATAAATTGAATCAGGAATCGAATCATGAATTGAAACATGAATAATGAATTGAATCATGAATCTTTAATTGAATCATGAATCATGAATCATGAATTGAATCATGAATTGAATCATGAATCACGAATCATAAATTGAATCGTGAACCATGAATCATGAATTGAATCATGAATCATGAATTGAATCATGAATCATGAATCATGAATTGATTCATGAATTAAATTATGAATCATTAATCGAATCATGAATCATTAGATGAATCATAAATTGAATCATGAATTGAATCATGAATTGAATCATGAATCATGAATCATGAATTGAATCATGAATCATGAAACATAAATTAAATCATAAATCATGAATCATGAATTGAATCATGAATTGAATCATGAATCATCAATTGAATCATGAATCATGTATCATGAATTAAATCATGAATCATAAATCATAAATCAAATCATGATTTATGAATCGAATTATGAATCATAAATTGAATCATAAATCATGAATTATGAATCATGAATTAAATCATGATTCATGAATCATGAATTGAATCATGAATCATAAATTGAATCATAAATCATGAATTATGAATCATGAATTGAATCATGAATCATGAATTGAATCATGAATCATGAATCATGAATTGAATCATGAATCATGAATCGAATCATGAATCATGAATTGAATCATAAATCATTAATCAAATCATGAATCATGAATTAAATCATGAATTGAATCATGAATCATGAATTGAATTATGAATCATGAATTATGAATCATGAATTGAATCATGAATCATGAATTGAATCATGAATCATGAATTATATCATGAATCATAATTCATGAATCATGAATTGAATCATGAATTGAATCATGAATTGAATCATGAATCATGAATCATAAATTAAATCATGAATCATGAATCATGAATTGAATCATGGATTGAATCATGAATCATGAATCATCAATTGAATCATGAATCATGAATTAAATCATGAATCATAAATCATAAATAAAATCATGAATCATGAATCGAATCATGAATCATGAATCATGAAATAAATCATGAATCATGAATTGAATCATGAATCATGAATCATGAATCATGAATTGAATCATGAATCATGAATTGAATCATGAATCATGAATTATGAATCATGAATTGAATCATAAATCATGAATTATGAATCATGAATTGAATCTTTAATTGAATCATGAATCATGAATCTTGAATTGAATCATGAATCATGAATCATGAATTGAATCATGAATCATAAATTGAATCAGGAATCGAATCATGAATTGAAACATGAATAATGAATTGAATCATGAATCTTTAATTGAATCATGAATCATGAATCATGAATTGAATCATGAATTGAATCATGAATCACGAATCATAAATTGAATCGTGAACCATGAATCATGAATTGAATCATGAATCATGAATTGAATCATGAATCATGAATCATGAATTGATTCATGAATTAAATCATGAATAATTAATCGAATCATGAATCATTAGATGAATCATAAATTGAATCATGAATTGAATCATGAATTGAATCATGAATCATGAACTCGTGAATTAAATCATGAATCATGAATCATGAATCATGAATTGAGTCATGAATTCTAAATCATGAATTGAATCATGAATCATGATTTTAATCAGGAATCGAATCATCGAATCATGAATTGAATCATAAATCATGAATTGAATCATGAATCATAAGTCGAATCATGAATTGAATCATTAATCATGAATCATGAATTGAATCATGAATCATGAATTTACGAATCATAAATTGAATCATGAATTGAATCATGAATTATGAATCATGAATTGAATCATGAATCATGAATTATGAATCATGAATTGAATCATGAATTGAATCATGAATCATGAATCATGAATCATAAATTGAATTATGAATTGAATCATGAATCATGAATCATGAATCGAATTATGAATCATGAATTGAATCATGAATTGAATCATAAATCATTAATCAAATCATGAATCATGAAATGAATCATGAATTGAATCATAAATCATTAATCAAATCATGAATCATGAATTAAATCATGAATCACGAATTGAATCATGAATTGAATCATGAATCATAAATCATAAATTGAATCATAAATCATGAAATATGAATCATGAATTGAATCATGAATCATGAATCATAAATCATGAATCATGAATTGAATCATGAATCATGTATCATGAATTGAATCATGAATTGAACAATGAATTGAATCATGAATCATGAATCATGAATTGAATCATGAATCATGAATTAAATCATGAATCATAAATCATAAATCGAATCATGAATCATAAATCATGAATTTAATCATGAATCATCAATTGAATCATGAATCATGAATCATGAATTAAATCATGAATCATAAATCATAAATCAAATCATGATTTATGAATCGAATCATGAATCATAAATTGAATCATAAATCATGAATTATGAATCATGAATTGAATCATGATTCATGAATCATGAATTGAATCATGAATCATAAATTGAACCATGAATCATAAATTGAATCATAAATCATGAATTATGAATCATGAATTGAATCATGAATCATGAATTGAATCATGAATCATGAATCATGAATTGAATCATGAATCATGAATCGAATCATGAATCAAGAATTGAATCATGAATTGAATCATAAATCATTAATCAAATCATGAATCATGAATTAAATCATGAATTGAATCATGAATCATGAATTGAATTATGAATCATGAATTATGAATCATGAATTGAATCATGAATCATGAATTGAATCATGAATCATGAATTATATCATGAATCATAATTCATGAATCATAAATTGAATCATGAATTGAATCATGAATCATGAATCATGAATTGAATCATGAATCATGAATCATAAATTAAATCATGAATCATGAATCATGATTTGAATCATGAATTGAATCATGAATCATGAATCATCAATTGAATCATGAATCATGAATTAAATCATGAATCATAAATCATAAATAAAATCATGAATCATGAATCATATCATGAATCATGAATCATGAATTGAATCATGAATCATAAATCATAAATCATGAAATAAATCATGAATCATGAATTGAATCATAAATCATGAATTATGAATCATGAATTGAATCATGAATTGAATCATGAATCATGAATTGAATCATGAATCATGAATTGAATCATGAATCATGAATTATGAATCATGAATTGAATCATAAATCATGAATTATGAATCATGAATTGAATCATGAATTGAATCATGAATCATGAATCACGAATCATAAATTGAATCATGAATCATGAATTTAATCATGAAACATGATTCATGAATTGAAACATGAATCATGAATCATGAATTGAATCATGAATCATGAATTGAATCATAAATCATGAATTTTGAATCAGAAATTGAATCATGAATCATGAATCATGAATCATGAATCATGAATTGAATCATGAATCATGAATTGAATCATGAATCATGAATCACGAATCATAAATTGAATCATAAATCATGAATTATGAATCATGAATTGAATCATGAATCATGAATAATAAATCATGAATTGAATCATGAATCATGAATTATGAATCATGAATTGAATCATGAATCATGATTTGAATCATGAATCAGGAATTGAATCATGAATCATGAATCATGAATTGAATCATGAATTGAATCATGAATCATGAATTATGAATTGAATCATGAATCATGAATTGAATCATGAATCATGAATTGAATCATGAATCATGAATCATCAATTGAATCATGAATCATGAATTATGAATCATGAATTGAATCATAAATTATGAATCATAAATCATTAATTGAATCATGAATCATCAATCATCAATTGAATCATGAATCATGAATTATGAATCATGAATTGAATCATAAATCATGAATTACGAATCATAAATTGAATCATGAATCATGAATCATGAATTTAATCATGAAACATGAATCATGAATTGAATCATGGATCATGAATCGAATCATGAATCATGAATTGAATCATGAATCATGAATCGAATCATGAATCATGAATTGAATCATGAATTGAATCATAAATCATTAATCAAATCATGAATCACGAATTGAATCATGAATTAAATTATGAATCTCGAATTGAATCATGAATTGAATCATGAATTGAATCATGAATCATGAATTAAATCATGAACCATGAATCGAATCATGAATCATGAATCATGAATTGAATCATGAATCATGAATCATGAATTGAATCATGAATCATGAATTGAATCATAAATCATGAATTTTGAATCATAAATTGAATCATGAATCATGAATCATGAATCATGAATCATGAATTGAATCATGAATCATGAATTGAATCATGAATCATGAATCACGAATCATAAATTGAATCATAAATCATGAATTATGAATCATGAATTGAATCATGAATCATGAATAATAAATCATGAATTGAATCATGAATCATGAATTATGAATCATGAATTGAATCATGAATCATGATTTGAATCATGAATCAGGAATTGAATCATGAATCATGAATCATGAATTGAATCATGAATTGAATCATGAATCATGAATTATGAATTGAATCATGAATCATGAATTGAATCATGAATCATGAATTGAATCATGAATCATGAATCATCAATTGAATCATGAATCATGAATTATGAATCATGAATTGAATCATAAATTATGAATCATAAATCATTAATTGAATCATGAATCATCAATCATCAATTGAATCATGAATCATGAATTATGAATCATGAATTGAATCATAAATCATGAATTACGAATCATAAATTGAATCATGAATCATGAATCATGAATTTAATCATGAAACATGAATCATGAATTGAATCATGGATCATGAATTGAATCATGAATCATGAATTGAATCATGAATCATGAATCATGAATTGAATCATGAATCATAAATAATAAATTATGAATTGAATCATGAATCATGAATTATGAATCATGAATTGAATCATGATTTGAATCATGAATTGAATCATGAATCATGAATTGAATCATGAATTGAATCATGAATCATGAATTGAATCATGAATCATAAATTAAATCATGAATCATGAATCATGAATTGAATAATGAATCATGAATCATGAATTGAATAATGAATCATGAATCATGAATCATCAATTGAATCATGAATCATGAATCATCAATTGAATCATAAATCATGAATTACGAATCATAAATTGAATCATGAATCATGAATCATGAATTTAATCATGAAACATGAATCATGAATTGAATCATGGATCATGAATCGAATCATGAATCATGAATTGAATCATGAATCATGAATCGAATCATGAATCATGAATTGAATCATGAATTGAATCATAAATCATTAATCAAATCATGAATCATGAATTGAATCATGAATTAAATTATGAATCACGAATTGAAACATGAATTGAATCATGAATTGAATCATGAATCATGAATTAAATCATGAATCATAAATCATAAATCAAATCATGAATCATGAATCGAATCATGAATCATGAATCATGAATTGAATCATGAATCATGAATCATGAATCATGAATTGAATCATGAATCATGAATCATGAATTGAATCATGAATCATGAATCATGAATTGAATCATGAATCATGAATTTACGAATCATGAATTGAATCATGAATCATGAATTGAATCATGAATCATGAATTGAATCATGAATCATGAATCATAAATTGAATCATGAATCATGAATCATGAATTGAATAATGAATTGAATCATGAAATCATGAATCATCAATTGAATCATTAATCATGATTTAAATCATGAATCATAAATCATAAATCGAATCATGAATCATGAATCGAATCATGAATCATGAATCATGAATCATCAATTGAATAATGAATCATGAATCATGAATCGAATCATGAATCATGATTCATGAATCGAATCATGAATCATGAATCATGAAATGAATCATGAATCATGAATTGAATCAAGAATCATGAATCATGAATTGAATCATGAATCATGAATCATGAATTGAATAATGAATCATGAATCATGAATTAAATCATGAATTGAATAATGAATCATGAATCATGAATTGAATCATGAATCATGAATTGAATAATGAATCATCAAATAAATCATGAATCATGAATTGAATAATGAATCATGAATCATGAATTGAATAATGAATCATCAAATAAATCATGAATCATGAATTGAATAATGAATCATGAATCATGAATTGAATCATGAATCATGAATTGAATAATGAATCATTAATCTTGAATCATA
>NW_027446786.1:0-44834 GCF_038048845.1 Mixophyes fleayi | reverse complement strand
TATCAACTTTCTAAGTCTTTCTGAGCAGGAGAAATCGCAAAACATAGTCATTTCTTCATTGCCGTCCAAAAAACAACGCTTTTTTTACACTCCGGTCTCCCTTTCTCTTGGAAACAATGACTTACATCAATTCTTTTACATAATTCTTGTTTCTCATGACATTTCTAACATTGCCCACAATTATCAACTTTCTAAGTCTTTCTGAGCAGGAGAAATCGCAAAACAGTCATTTCTTCATTGCCGTCCAAAAACAACGCTTTTTTTACACTCCGGTCTCCCTTTCTCTTGGAAACAATGACTTACATCAATTCTTTTACATAATTCTTGTTTCTCATGACATTTCTAACATTTCCCACAATTATCAACTTTCTAAGTCTTTCTGAGCAGGAGAAATCGCAAAACATAGTCATTTCTTCATTGCCGTCCAAAAACAACGCTTTTTTTACACTCCTGTCTCCCTTTCTCTTGGAAACAATGACTTACATCAATTTCTTTTACAAAATTCTTGTTTCTCATGACATTTCTAACATTGCCCACAATTATCAACTTTCTAAGTCTTTCTGAGCAGGAGAAATCGCAAAACATAGTCATTTCTTCATTGCCGTCCAAAAAACAACGCTTTTTTTACACTCCGGTCTCCCTTTCTCTTGGAAACAATGACTTACATCAATTCTTTTACATAATTCTTGTTTCTCATGACATTTCTAACATTGCCCACAATTATCAACTTTCTAAGTCTTTCTGAGCAAGAGAAATCGCAAAACATAGTCATTTCTTCATTGCCGTCCAAAAACAACGCTTTTTTTACACTCCGGTCTCCCTTTCTCTTGGAAACAATGACTTACATCAATTCTTTTACATAATTCTTGTTTCTCATGACATTTCTAACATTGCCCACAATTATCAACTTTCTAAGTCTTTCTGAGCAAGAGAAATCGCAAAACAGTCATTTCTTCATTGCCGTCCAAAAACAACGCTTTTTTTACACTCCGGTCTCCCTTTCTCTTGGAAACAATGACTTACATCAATTCTTTTACATAATTCTTGTTTCTCATGACATTTCTAACATTTCCCACAATTATCAACTTTCTAAGTCTTTCTGAGCAGGAGAAATCGCAAAACATAGTCATTTCTTCATTGCCGTCCAAAAACAACGCTTTTTTTACACTCCTGTCCTCCCTTTCTCTTGGAAACAATGACTTACATCAATTCTTTTACATAATTCTTGTTTCTCATGACATTTCTAACATTGCCCACAATTATCAACTTTCTAAGTCTTTCTGAGCAAGAGAAATCGCAAAACAGTCATTTCTTCATTGCCGTCCAAAAACAACGCTTTTTTACACTCCGGTCTCCCTTTCTCTTGGAAACAATGACTTACATCAATTCTTTTACATAATTCTTGTTTCTCATGACATTTCTAACATTGCCCACAATTATCAACTTTCTAAGTCTTTCTGAGCAGGAGAAAATCGCAAAACATAGACATTTTCTTCATTGCCGTCCAAAAAACAACGCTTTTTTACACTCCTGTCTCCCTTTCTCTTGGAAACAATGACTTACATCAATTCTTTTACATAATTCTTGTTTTCTCATGACATTTCTAACATTGCCCACAATTATCAACTTTCTAAGTCTTTCTGAGCAAGAGAAATCGCAAAACAGTCATTTCTTCATTGCCGTCCAAAAACAACGCTTTTTTTACACTCCGGTCTCCCTTTCTCTTGGAAACAATGACTTACATCAATTCTTTTACATAATTCTTGTTTCTCATGACATTTCTAACATTTCCCACAATTTATCAACTTTCTAAGTCTTTCTGAGCAGGAGAAATCGCAAAAACATAGTCATTTCTTCATTGCCGTCCAAAAACAACGCTTTTTTTACACTCCGGTCTCCCTTTCTCTTGGAAACAATGACTTACATCAATTCTTTTTACATAATTCTTGTTTCTCATGACATTTCTAACATTTCCCACAATTATCAACTTTCTAAGTCTTTCTGAGCAAGAGAAATCGCAAAACAGTCATTTCTTCATTGCCGTCCAAAAACAACGCTTTTTTTACACTCTGGTCTCCCTTTCTCTTGGAAACAATGATTTACATCAATTCTTTTTACATAATTCTTGTTTCTCATGACATTTCTAACATTGCCCACAATTATCAACTTTCTAAGTCTTTCTGAGCAAGAGAAATCGCAAAACATAGTCATTTCTTCATTGCCGTCCAAAAACAACGCTTTTTTACACTCCGGTCTCCCTTTCTCTTGGAAACAATGACTTACATCAATTCTTTTTACATAATTCTTGTTTCTCATGACATTTCTAACATTGCCCACAATTATCAACTTTCTAAGTCTTTCTGAGCAGGAGAAATCGCAAAACATAGTCATTTTCTTCATTGCCGTCCAAAAACAACGCTTTTTTTACACTCCTGTCTCCCTTTCTCTTGGAAACAATGACTTACATCAATTCTTTTACATAATTCTTGTTTCTCATGACATTTTCTAACATTGCCCACAATTATCAACTTTCTAAGTCTTTCTGAGCAGGAGAAATCGCAAAACATAGTCATTTCTTCATTGCCGTCCAAAAACAACGCTTTTTTTACACTCCGGTCTCCCTTTCTCTTGGAAACAATGACTTACATCAATTCTTTTACATAATTCTTGTTTCTCATGACATTTCTAACATTGCCCACAATTATCAACTTTCTAAGTCTTTCTGAGCAAGAGAAATCGCAAAACAGTCATTTCTTCATTGCCGTCCAAAAACAACGCTTTTTTACACTCCGGTCTCCCTTTCTCTTGGAAACAATGACTTACATCAATTCTTTTACATAATTCTTGTTTCTCATGACATTTTCTAACATTGCCCACAATTATCAACTTTCTAAGTCTTTCTGAGCAGGAGAAATCGCAAAACATAGTCATTTCTTCATTGCCGTCCAAAAACAATGCTTTTTTTACACTCCTGTCTCCCTTTCTCTAGGAAACAATGACTTACATCAATTCTTTTACATAATTCTTGTTTCTCATGACATTTCTAACATTGCCCACAATTATCAACTTTCTAAGTCTTTCTGAGCAGGAGAAATCGCAAAACATAGTCATTTCTTCATTGCCGTCCAAAAACAACGCTTTTTTACACTCCGGTCTCCCTTTCTCTTGGAAACAATGACTTACATCAATTCTTTTTACATAATTCTTGTTTCTCATGACATTTCTAACATTGCCCACAATTATCAACTTTCTAAGTCTTTCTGAGCAAGAGAAATCGCAAAACAGTCATTTCTTCATTGCCGTCCAAAAACAACGCTTTTTTTACACTCCGGTCTCCCTTTCTCTTGGAAACAATGACTTACATCAATTCTTTTACGTAATTCTTGTTTCTCATGACATTTCTAACATTGCCCACAATTATCAACTTTCTAAGTCTTTCTGAGCAGGAGAAATCGCAAAACATAGTCATTTCTTCATTGCCGTCCAAAAAACAACGCTTTTTTTACACTCCTGTCTCCCTTTCTCTTGGAAACAATGACTTACATCAATTCTTTTACATAATTCTTGTTTCTCATGACATTTCTAACATTGCCCACAATTATCAACTTTCTAAGTCTTTCTGAGCAGGAGAAATCGCAAAACATAGTCATTTCTTCATTGCCGTCCAAAAACAACGCTTTTTTTACACTCCTGTTTCCCTTTCTCTTGGAAACAATGACTTACATCAATTCTTTTACATAATTCTTGTTTCTCATGACATTTTCTAACATTGCCCACAATTATCAACTTTCTAAGTCTTTCTGAGCAGGAGAAATCGCAAAACAGTCATTTCTTCATTGCCGTCCAAAAACAACGCTTTTTTTACACTCCTGTCTCCCTTTTCTCTTGGAAACAATGACTTACATCAATTCTTTTACATAATTCTTGTTTCTCATGACATTTCTAACATTCCCCACAATTATCAACTTTCTAAGTCTTTCTGAGCAGGAGAAATCGCAAAACATAGTCATTTCTTCATTGCCGTCCAAAAACAACGCTTTTTTACACTCCTGTTTCCCTTTCTCTTGGAAACAATGACTTACATCAATTCTTTTACATAATTCTTGTTTCTCATGACATTTCTAACATTGCCCACAATTATCAACTTTCTAAGTCTTTCTGAGCAGGAGAAATCGCAAAACAGTCATTTCTTCATTGCCGTCCAAAAAACAACGCTTTTTTTACACTCCGGTCTCCCTTTCTCTTGGAAACAATGACTTACATCAATTCTTTTACATAATTCTTGTTTCTCATGACATTTCTAACATTGCCCACAATTATCAACTTTCTAAGTCTTTCTGAGCAAGAGAAATCGCAAAACAGTCATTTCTTCATTGCCGTCCAAAAACAACGCTTTTTTACACTCCGGTCTTCCCTTTCTCTTGGAAACAATGACTTACATCAATTCTTTTACATAATTCTTGTTTCTCATGACATTTCTAACATTGCCCACAATTATCAACTTTCTAAGTCTTTCTGAGCAGGAGAAAATCGCAAAACATAGTCATTTCTTCATTGCCGTCCAAAAACAACGCTTTTTTTACACTCCTGTCTCCCTTTCTCTTGGAAACAATGAGTTACATCAATTCTTTTACATAATTCTTGTTTCTCATGACATTTCTAACATTGCCCACAATTATCAACTTTCTAAGTCTTTCTGAGCAGGAGAAAATCGCAAAACATAGTCATTTCTTCATTGCCGTCCAAAAAACAACGCTTTTTTTACACTCCGGTCTCCCTTTCTCTTGGAAACAATGACTTACATCAATTCTTTTACATAATTCTTGTTTCTCATGACATTTCTAACATTGCCCACAATTATCAACTTTCTAAGTCTTTCTGAGCAGGAGAAATCGCAAAACATAGTCATTTCTTCATTGCCGTCCAAAAAACAACGCTTTTTTACACTCCCTGTCTCCCTTTCTCTTGGAAACAATGACTTACATCAATTCTTTTACATAATTCTTGTTTCTCATGACATTTCTAACATTGCCCACAATTATCAACTTTCTAAGTCTTTCTGAGCAGGAGAAATCGCAAAACATAGTCATTTCTTCATTGCCGTCCAAAAACAACGCTTTTTTACACTCCGGTCTCCCTTTCTCTTGGAAACAATGACTTACATCAATTCTTTTACATAATTCTTGTTTCTCATGACATTTCTAACATTGCCCACAATTATCAACTTTCTAAGTCTTTCTGAGCAAGAGAAAT
Organism: Mixophyes fleayi; assembly: GCF_038048845.1. Lineage (NCBI taxonomy): Eukaryota > Metazoa > Chordata > Amphibia > Anura > Limnodynastidae > Mixophyes > Mixophyes fleayi. The sequence continues at coordinate 39,581 of NW_027446786.1, read as the reverse complement.
CGCAAAACAGTCATTTCTTCATTGCCGTCCAAAAACAACGCTTTTTTACACTCCGGTCTCCCTTTCTCTTGGAAACAATGACTTACATCAATTCTTTTACATAATTCTTGTTTCTCATGACATTTCTAACATTGCCCACAATTATCAACTTTCTAAGTCTTTCTGAGCAGGAGAAAATCGCAAAACATAGTCATTTCTTCATTGCCGTCCAAAAAACAACGCTTTTTTACACTCCTGTCTCCCTTTCTCTTGGAAACAATGACTTACATCAATTCTTTTACATAATTCTTGTTTCTCATGACATTTCTAACATTGCCCACAATTATCAACTTTCTAAGTCTTTCTGAGCAGGAGAAATCGCAAAACATAGTCATTTCTTCATTGCCGTCCAAAAACAACGCTTTTTTTACACTCCGGTCTCCCTTTTCTCTTGGAAACAATGACTTACATCAATTCTTTTACATAATTCTTGTTTCTCATCACATTTCTAACATTGCCCACAATTATCAACTTTCTAAGTCTTTCTGAGCAAGAGAAATCGCAAAACAGTCATTTCTTCATTGCCGTCCAAAAACAACGCTTTTTTACACTCCGGTCTCCCTTTCTCTTGGAAACAATGACTTACATCAATTCTTTTACATAATTCTTGTTTCTCATGACATTTCTAACATTTCCCACAATTATCAACTTTCTAAGTCTTTCTGAGCAGGAGAAATCGTCTTTCTGAGCAGGAGAAATCGCAAAACATAGTCATTTCTTCATTGCCGTCCAAAAACAACGCTTTTTTACACTCCTGTCTCCCTTTCTCTTGGAAACAATGACTTACATCAATTCTTTTACATAATTCTTGTTTCTCATGACATTTCTAACATTGCCCACAATTATCAACTTTCTAAGTCTTTCTGAGCAGGAGAAATCGCAAAACATAGTCATTTCTTCATTGCCGTCCAAAAACAACGCTTTTTTACACTCCGGTCTCCCTTTCTCTTGGAAACAATGACTTACATCAATTATTTTACATAATTCTTGTTTCTCATGACATTTCTAACATTGCCCACAATTATCAACTTTCTAAGTCTTTCTGAGCAGGAGAAATCGCAAAACATAGTCATTTCTTCATTGCCGTCCAAAAACAACGCTTTTTTACACTCCTGTCTCCCTTTATCTTGGAAACAATGACTTACATCAATTCTTTTACATAATTCTTGTTTCTCATGACATTTCTAACATTGCCCACAATTATCAACTTTCTAAGTCTTTCTGAGCAGGAGAAATCGCAAAACATAGTCATTTCTTCATTGCCGTCCAAAAACAACGCTTTTTTACACTCCGGTCTCCCTTTCTCTTGGAAACAATGACTTACATCAATTCTTTTACATAATTCTTGTTTCTCATGACATTTCTAACATTGCCCACAATTATCAACTTTCTAAGTCTTTCTGAGCAGGAGAAATCGCAAAACAGTCATTTCTTCATTGGCGTCCAAAAACAACGCTTTTTTACACTCCTGTCTCCCTTTCTCTTGGAAACAATGACTTACATCAATTCTTTTACTTAATTCTTGTTTCTCATGACATTTCTTACATTGCCCACAATTATCAACTTTCTAAGTCTTTCTGAGCAGGAGAAATCGCAAAACATAGTCATTTCTTCATTGCCGTCCAAAAACAACGCTTTTTTACACTCCGGTCTCCCTTTCTCTTGAAAACAATGACTTACATCAATTCTTTTACATAATTCTTGTTTCTCATGACATTTCTAACATTGCCCACAATTATCAACTTTCTAAGTCTTTCTGAGCAAGAGAAATCGCAAAACAGTCATTTCTTCATTGCCGTCCAAAAACAACACTTTTTTAGACTCCGGTCTCCCTTTCTCTTGGAAACAATGACTTACATCAATTCTTTTACATAATTCTTGTTTCTCATGACATTTCTAACATTTCCCACAATTATCAACTTTCTAAGTCTTTCTGAGCAGGAGAAATCGCAAAACATAGTCATTTCTTCATTGCCGTCCAAAAACAACGCTTTTTTACACTCCTGTCTCCCTTTCTCTTGGAAACAATGACTTACATCAATTCTTTTACATAATTCTTGTTTCTCATGACATTTCTAACATTGCCCACAATTATCAACTTTCTAAGTCTTTCTGAGCAAGGAGAAATCGCAAAACATAGTCATTTCTTCATTGCCGTCCAAAAACAACGCTTTTTTACACTCCGGTCTCCCTTTCTCTTGGAAACAATGACTTACATCAATTCTTTTACATAATTCTTGTTTCTCATGACATTTCTAACATTGCCCACAATTATCAACTTTCTAAGTCTTTCTGAGCAAGAGAAATCGCAAAACAGTCATTTCTTCATTGCCGTCCAAAAGCAACGCTTTTTTACACTCCGGTCTCCCTTTCTCTTGGAAACAATGACTTACATCAATTCTTTTACATAATTCTTGTTTCTCATGACATTTCTAACATTGCCCACAATTATCAACTTTCTAAGTCTTTCTGAGCAGGAGAAATCGCAAAACAAGTCATTTCTTCATTGCCGTCCAAAAACAACGCTTTTTTACACTCCGGTCTCCCTTTCTCTTGGAAACAATGACTTACATCAATTCTTTTACATAATTCTTGTTTCTCATGACATTTCTAACATTGCCCACAATTATCAACTTTCTAAGTCTTTCTGAGCAAGAGAAATCGCAAAACAGTCATTTCTTCATTGCCGTCCAAAACAACGCTTTTTTACACTCCGGTCTCCCTTTCTCTTGGAAACAATGACTTACATCAATTCTTTTACATAATTCTTGTTTCTCATGACATTTCTAACATTGCCCACAATTATCAACTTTCTAAGTCTTTCTGAGCAGGAGAAATCGCAAAACATAGTCATTTCTTCATTGCCGTCCAAAAACAACGCTTTTTTACACTCCTGTCTCCCTTTCTCTTGGAAACAATGACTTACATCAATTCTTTTACATAATTCTTGTTTCTCATGACATTTCTAACATTGCCCACAATTATCAACTTTCTAAGTCTTTCTGAGCAGGAGAAATCGCAAAACATAGTCATTTCTTCATTGCCGTCCAAAAACAACGCTTTTTTACACTCCGGTCTCCCTTTCTCTTGGAAACAATGACTTACATCAATTCTTTTACATAATTCTTGTTTCTCATGACATTTCTAACATTGCCCACAATTATCAACTTTCTAAGTCTTTCTGAGCAAGAGAAATCGCAAAACAGTCATTTCTTCATTGCCGTCCAAAAACAACGCTTTTTTACACTCCGGTCTCCCTTTCTCTTGGAAACAATGACTTACATCAATTCTTTTACATAATTCTTGTTTCTCATGACATTTCTAACATTTCCCACAATTATCAACTTTCTAAGTCTTTCTGAGCAGGAGAAATCGCAAAACATAGTCATTTCTTCATTGCCGTCCAAAAACAACGCTTTTTTACACTCCTGTCTCCCTTTCTCTTGGAAACAATGACTTACATCAATTCTTTTACATAATTCTTGTTTCTCATGACATTTCTAACATTGCCCACAATTATCAACTTTCTAAGTCTTTCTGAGCAAGAGAAATCGCAAAACAGTCATTTCTTCATTGCCGTCCAAAAACAACGCTTTTTTACACTCCGGTCTCCCTTTCTCTTGGAAACAATGACTTACATCAATTCTTTTACATAATTCTTGTTTCTCATGACATTTCTAACATTGCCCACAATTATCAACTTTCTAAGTCTTTCTGAGCAGGAGAAATCGCAAAACATAGTCATTTCTTCATTGCCGTCCAAAAACAACGCTTTTTTACACTCCGGTCTCCCTTTCTCTTGGAAACAATGACTTACATCAATTCTTTTACATAATTCTTGTTTCTCATGACATTTCTAACATTGCCCACAATTATCAACTTTCTAAGTCTTTCTGAGCAAGAGAAATCGCAAAACAGTCATTTCTTCATTGCCGTCCAAAAGCAACGCTTTTTTACACTCCGGTCTCCCTTTCTCTTGGAAACAATGACTTACATCAATTCTTTTACATAATTCTTGTTTCTCATGACATTTCTAACATTGCCCACAATTATCAACTTTCTAAGTCTTTCTGAGCAGGAGAAATCGCAAAACATAGTCATTTCTTCATTGCCGTCCAAAAACAACGCTTTTTTACACTCCGGTCTCCCTTTCTCTTGGAAACAATGACTTACATCAATTCTTTTACATAATTCTTGTTTCTCATGACATTTCTAACATTGCCCACAATTATCAACTTTCTAAGTCTTTCTGAGCAAGAGAAATCGCAAAACAGTCATTTCTTCATTGCCGTCCAAAAACAACGCTTTTTTACACTCCGGTCTCCCTTTCTCTTGGAAACAATGACTTACATCAATTCTTTTACATAATTCTTGTTTCTCATGACATTTCTAACATTGCCCACAATTATCAACTTTCTAAGTCTTTCTGAGCAGGAGAAATCGCAAAACATAGTCATTTCTTCATTGCCGTCCAAAAACAACGCTTTTTTACACTCCTGTCTCCCTTTCTCTTGGAAACAATGACTTACATCAATTCTTTTACATAATTCTTGTTTCTCATGACATTTCTAACATTGCCCACAATTATCAACTTTCTAAGTCTTTCTGAGCAGGAGAAATCGCAAAACATAGTCATTTCTTCATTGCCGTCCAAAAACAACGCTTTTTTACACTCCGGTCTCCCTTTCTCTTGGAAACAATGACTTACATCAATTCTTTTACATAATTCTTGTTTCTCATGACATTTCTAACATTGCCCACAATTATCAACTTTCTAAGTCTTTCTGAGCAAGAGAAATCGCAAAACAGTCATTTCTTCATTGCCGTCCAAAAACAACGCTTTTTTACACTCCGGTCTCCCTTTCTCTTGGAAACAATGACTTACATCAATTCTTTTACATAATTCTTGTTTCTCATGACATTTCTAACATTTCCCACAATTATCAACTTTCTAAGTCTTTCTGAGCAGGAGAAATCGCAAAACATAGTCATTTCTTCATTGCCGTCCAAAAACAACGCTTTTTTACACTCCTGTCTCCCTTTCTCTTGGAAACAATGACTTACATCAATTCTTTTACATAATTCTTGTTTCTCATGACATTTCTAACATTGCCCACAATTATCAACTTTCTAAGTCTTTCTGAGCAAGAGAAATCGCAAAACAGTCATTTCTTCATTGCCGTCCAAAAACAACGCTTTTTTACACTCCGGTCTCCCTTTCTCTTGGAAACAATGACTTACATCAATTCTTTTACATAATTCTTGTTTCTCATGACATTTCTAACATTGCCCACAATTATCAACTTTCTAAGTCTTTCTGAGCAGGAGAAATCGCAAAACATAGACATTTCTTCATTGCCGTCCAAAAACAACGCTTTTTTACACTCCTGTCTCCCTTTCTCTTGGAAACAATGACTTACATCAATTATTTTACATAATTCTTGTTTCTTATGACATTTCTAACATTGCCCACAATTTTCAACTTTCTAAGTCTTTCTGAGCAGGAGAAATCGCAAAACATAGTCATTTCTTCATTGCCGTCCAAAAACAACGCTTTTTTACACTCCGGTCTCCCTTTCTCTTGGAAACAATGACTTACATCAATTCTTTTACATAATTCTTGTTTCTCATGACATTTCTAACATTGCCCACAATTATCAACTTTCTAAGTCTTTCTGAGCAGGAGAAATCGCAAAACATAGTCATTTCTTCATTGCCGTCCAAAAACAACGCTTTTTTACACTCCGGTCTTCCTTTCTCTTGGAAACAATGACTTACATCAATTCTTTTACATAATTCTTGTTTCTCATGACATTTCTAACATTGCCCACAATTATCAACTTTCTAAGTCTTTCTGAGCAGGAGAAATCGCAAAACATAGTCATTTCTTCATTGCCGTCCAAAAACAACGCTTTTTTACACTCCTGTCTCCCTTTATCTTGGAAACAATGACTTACATCAATTCTTTTACATAATTCTTGTTTCTCATGACATTTCTAACATTGCCCACAATTATCAACTTTCTAAGTCTTTCTGAGCAAGAGAAATCGCAAAACAGTCATTTCTTCATTGCCGTCCAAAAACAACACTTTTTTAGACTCCGGTCTCCCTTTCTCTTGGAAACAATGACTTACATCAATTCTTTTACATAATTCTTGTTTCTCATGACATTTCTAACATTTCCCAAATTATCAACTTTCTAAGTCTTTCTGAGCAGGAGAAATCGCAAAACATAGTCATTTCTTCATTGCCGTCCAAAAACAACGCTTTTTTACACTCCTGTCTCCCTTTCTCTTGGAAACAATGACTTACATCAATTCTTTTACATAATTCTTGTTTCTCATGACATTTCTAACATTGCCCACAATTATCAACTTTCTAAGTCTTTCTGAGCAGGAGAAATCGCAAAACATAGTCATTTCTTCATTGCCGTCCAAAAACAACGCTTTTTTACACTCCGGTCTCCCTTTCTCTTGGAAACAATGACTTACATCAATTCTTTTACATAATTCTTGTTTCTCATGACATTTCTAACATTGCCCACAATTATCAACTTTCTAAGTCTTTCTGAGCAAGAGAAATCGCAAAACAGTCATTTCTTCATTGCCGTCCAAAAGCAACGCTTTTTTACACTCCGGTCTCCCTTTCTCTTGGAAACAATGACTTACATCAATTCTTTTACATAATTCTTGTTTCTCATGACATTTCTAACATTGCCCACAATTATCAACTTTCTAAGTCTTTCTGAGCAGGAGAAATCGCAAAACATAGTCATTTCTTCATTGCCGTCCAAAAACAACGCTTTTTTACACTCCTGTCTCCCTTTCTCTTGGAAACAATGACTTACATCAATTCTTTTACATAATTCTTGTTTCTCATGACATTTCTAACATTGCCCACAATTATCAACTTTCTAAGTCTTTCTGAGCAGGAGAAATCGCAAAACATAGTCATTTCTTCATTGCCGTCCAAAAACAACGCTTTTTTACACTCCGGTCTCCCTTTCTCTTGGAAACAATGACTTACATCAATTCTTTTACATAATTCTTGTTTCTCATGACATTTCTAACATTGCCCACAATTATCAACTTTCTAAGTCTTTCTGAGCAAGAGAAATCGCAAAACAGTCATTTCTTCATTGCCGTCCAAAAACAACGCTTTTTTACACTCCGGTCTCCCTTTCTCTTGGAAACAATGACTTACATCAATTCTTTTACATAATTCTTGTTTCTCATGACATTTCTAACATTGCCCACAATTATCAACTTTCTAAGTCTTTCTGAGCAGGAGAAATCGCAAAACATAGTCATTTCTTCATTGCCGTCCAAAAACAACGCTTTTTTACACTCCGGTCTCCCTTTCTCTTGGAAACAATGACTTACATCAATTCTTTTACATAATTCTTGTTTCTCATGACATTTCTAACATTGCCCACAATTATCAACTTTCTAAGTCTTTCTGAGCAGGAGAAATCGCAAAACAGTCATTTCTTCATTGCCGTCCAAAAACAACGCTTTTTTACACTCCGGTCTCCCTTTCTCTTGGAAACAATAACTTAAATCAATTCTTTTACATAATTCTTGTTTCTCATGACATTTCTAACATTTCCCACAATTATCAACTTTCTAAGTCTTTCTGAGCAGGAGAAATCGCAAAACATAGTCATTTCTTCATTGCCGTCCAAAAACAACGCTTTTTTACACTCCTGTCTCCCTTTCTCTTGGAAACAATGACTTACATCAATTCTTTTACAAAATTCTTGTTTCTCATGACATTTCTAACATTGCCCACAATTATCAACTTTCTAAGTCTTTCTGAGCAGGAGAAATCGCAAAACATAGTCATTTCTTCATTGCCGTCCAAAAACAACGCTTTTTTACACTCCGGTCTCCCTTTCTCTTGGAAACAATGACTTACATCAATTCTTTTACATAATTCTTGTTTCTCATGACATTTCTAACATAGCCCACAATTATCAACTTTCTAAGTCTTTCTGAGCAAGAGAAATCGCAAAACAGTCATTTCTTCATTGCCGTCCAAAAACAACGCTTTTTTACACTCCGGTCTCCCTTTCTCTTGGAAACAATGACTTACATCAATTCTTTTACATAATTCTTGTTTCTCATGACATTTCTAACATTGCCCACAATTATCAACTTTCTAAGTCTTTCTGAGCAGGAGAAATCGCAAAACATAGTCATTTCTTCATTGCTGTCCAAAAACAACGCTTTTTTACACTCCTGTCTCCCTTTCTCTTGGAAACAATGACTTACATAAATTCTTTTACATAATTCTTGTTTCTCATGACATTTCTAACATTGCCCACAATTATCAACTTTCTAAGTCTTTCTGAGCAGGAGAAATCGCAAAACATAGTCATTTCTTCATTGCCGTCCAAAAACAACGCTTTTTTACACTCCGGTCTCCCTTTCTCTTGGAAACAATGACTTACATCAATTCTTTTACATAATTCTTGTTTCTCATGACATTTCTAACATTGCCCACAATTATCAACTTTCTAAGTCTTTCTGAGCAAGAGAAATCGCAAAACAGTCATTTCTTCATTGCCGTCCAAAAACAACGCTTTTTTACACTCCGGTCTCCCTTTCTCTTGGAAACAATGACTTACATCAATTCTTTACATAATTCTTGTTTCTCATGACATTTCTAACATTTCCCACAATTATCAACTTTCTAAGTCTTTCTGAGCAGGAGAAATCGCAAAACATAGTCATTTCTTCATTGCCGTCCAAAAACAACGCTTTTTTACACTCCTGTCTCCCTTTCTCTTGGAAACAATGACTTACATCAATTCTTTTACATAATTCTTGTTTCTCATGACATTTCTAACATTGCCCACAATTATCAACTTTCTAAGTCTTTCTGAGCAGGAGAAATCGCAAAACATAGTCATTTCTTCATTGCCGTCCAAAAACAACGCTTTTTTACACTCCGGTCTCCCTTTCTCTTGGAAACAATGACTTACATCAATTCTTTTACATAATTCTTGTTTCTCATGACATTTCTAACATTGCCCACAATTATCAACTTTCTAAGTCTTTCTGAGCAAGAGAAATCGCAAAACAGTCATTTCTTCATTGCCGTCCAAAAACAACGCTTTTTTACACTCCGGTCTCCCTTTCTCTTGGAAACAATGACTTACATCAATTCTTTTACATAATTCTTGTTTCTCATGACATTTCTAACATTGCCCACAATTATCAACTTTCTAAGTCTTTCTGAGCAGGAGAAATCGCAAAACATAGTCATTTCTTCATTGCCGTCCAAAAACAACGCTTTTTTACACTCCGGTCTCCCTTTCTCTTGGAAACAATGACTTACATCAATTCTTTTACATAATTCTTGTTTCTCATGACATTTCTAACATTTCCCACAATTATCAACTTTCTAAGTCTTTCTGAGCAGGAGAAATCGCAAAACATAGTCATTTCTTCATTGCCGTCCAAAAACAACGCTTTTTTACACTCCTGTCTCCCTTTCTCTTGGAAACAATGACTTACATCAATTCTTTTACATAATTCTTGTTTCTCATGACATTTCTAACATTGCCCACAATTATCAACTTTCTAAGTCTTTCTGAGCAAGAGAAATCGCAAAACAGTCATTTCTTCATTGCCGTCCAAAAACAACGCTTTTTTACACTCCGGTCTCCCTTTCTCTTGGAAACAATGACTTACATCAATTCTTTTACATAATTCTTGTTTCTCATGACATTTCTAACATTGCCCACAATTATCAACTTTCTAAGTCTTTCTGAGCAGGAGAAATCGCAAAACAGTCATTTCTTCATTGCCGTCCAAAAACAACGCTTTTTTACACTCCGGTCTCCCTTTCTCTTGGAAACAATGACTTACATCAATTCTTTTACATAATTCTTGTTTCTCATGACATTTCTAACATTGCCCACAATTATCAACTTTCTAAGTCTTTCTGAGCAGGAGAAATCGCAAAACATAGTCATTTCTTCATTGCTGTCCAAAAACAACGCTTTTTTACACTCCTGTCTCCCTTTCTCTTGGAAACAATGACTTACATCAATTCTTTTACATAATTCTTGTTTCTCATGACATTTCTAACATTGCCCACAATTATCAACTTTCTAAGTCTTTCTGAGCAGGAGAAATCGCAAAACATAGTCATTTCTTCATTGCCGTCCAAAAACAACGCTTTTTTACACTCCGGTCTCCCTTTCTCTTGGAAACAATGACTTACATCAATTCTTTTACATAATTCTTGTTTCTCATGACATTTCTAACATTGCCCACAATTATCAACTTTCTAAGTCTTTCTGAGCAAGAGAAATCGCAAAACAGTCATTTCTTCATTGCCGTCCAAAAACAACGCTTTTTTACACTCCGGTCTCCCTTTCTCTTGGAAACAATGACTTACATCAATTCTTTACATAATTCTTGTTTCTCATGACATTTCTAACATTTCCCACAATTATCAACTTTCTAAGTCTTTCTGAGCAGGAGAAATCGCAAAACATAGTCATTTCTTCATTGCCGTCCAAAAACAACGCTTTTTTACACTCCTGTCTCCCTTTCTCTTGGAAACAATGACTTACATCAATTCTTTTACATAATTCTTGTTTCTCATGACATTTCTAACATTGCCCACAATTATCAACTTTCTAAGTCTTTCTGAGCAGGAGAAATCGCAAAACATAGTCATTTCTTCATTGCCGTCCAAAAACAACGCTTTTTTACACTCCGGTCTCCCTTTCTCTTGGAAACAATGACTTACATCAATTCTTTTACATAATTCTTGTTTCTCATGACATTTCTAACATTGCCCACAATTATCAACTTTCTAAGTCTTTCTGAGCAAGAGAAATCGCAAAACAGTCATTTCTTCATTGCCGTCCAAAAACAACGCTTTTTTACACTCCGGTCTCCCTTTCTCTTGGAAACAATGACTTACATCAATTCTTTTACATAATTCTTGTTTCTCATGACATTTCTAACATTGCCCACAATTATCAACTTTCTAAGTCTTTCTGAGCAGGAGAAATCGCAAAACATAGTCATTTCTTCATTGCCGTCCAAAAACAACGCTTTTTTACACTCCGGTCTCCCTTTCTCTTGGAAACAATGACTTACATCAATTCTTTTACATAATTCTTGTTTCTCATGACATTTCTAACATTTCCCACAATTATCAACTTTCTAAGTCTTTCTGAGCAGGAGAAATCGCAAAACATAGTCATTTCTTCATTGCCGTCCAAAAACAACGCTTTTTTACACTCCTGTCTCCCTTTCTCTTGGAAACAATGACTTACATCAATTCTTTTACAAAATTCTTGTTTCTCATGACATTTCTAACATTGCCCACAATTATCAACTTTCTAAGTCTTTCTGAGCAGGAGAAATCGCAAAACATAGTCATTTCTTCATTGCCGTCCAAAAACAACGCTTTTTTACACTCCGGTCTCCCTTTCTCTTGGAAACAATGACTTACATCAATTCTTTTACATAATTCTTGTTTCTCATGACATTTCTAACATTGCCCACAATTATCAACTTTCTAAGTCTTTCTGAGCAAGAGAAATCGCAAAACAGTCATTTCTTCATTGCCGTCCAAAAACAACGCTTTTTTACACTCCGGTCTCCCTTTCTCTTGGAAACAATGACTTACATCAATTCTTTTACATAATTCTTGTTTCTCATGACATTTCTAACATTGCCCACAATTATCAACTTTCTAAGTCTTTCTGAGCAGGAGAAATCGCAAAACATAGTCATTTCTTCATTGCTGTCCAAAAACAACGCTTTTTTACACTCCTGTCTCCCTTTCTCTTGGAAACAATGACTTACATCAATTCTTTTACATAATTCTTGTTTCTCATGACATTTCTAACATTGCCCACAATTATCAACTTTCTAAGTCTTTCTGAGCAGGAGAAATCGCAAAACATAGTCATTTCTTCATTGCCGTCCAAAAACAACGCTTTTTTACACTCCGGTCTCCCTTTCTCTTGGAAACAATGACTTACATCAATTCTTTTACATAATTCTTGTTTCTCATGACATTTCTAACATTGCCCACAATTATCAACTTTCTAAGTCTTTCTGAGCAAGAGAAATCGCAAAACAGTCATTTCTTCATTGCCGTCCAAAAACAACGCTTTTTTACACTCCGGTCTCCCTTTCTCTTGGAAACAATGACTTACATCAATTCTTTTACATAATTCTTGTTTCTCATGACATTTCTAACATTTCCCACAATTATCAACTTTCTAAGTCTTTCTGAGCAGGAGAAATCGCAAAACATAGTCATTTCTTCATTGCCGTCCAAAAACAACGCTTTTTTACACTCCTGTCTCCCTTTCTCTTGGAAACAATGACTTACATCAATTCTTTTACATAATTCTTGTTTCTCATGACATTTCTAACATTGCCCACAATTATCAACTTTCTAAGTCTTTCTGAGCAAGAGAAATCGCAAAACAGTCATTTCTTCATTGCCGTCCAAAAACAACGCTTTTTTACACTCCGGTCTCCCTTTCTCTTGGAAACAATGACTTACATCAATTCTTTTACATAATTCTTGTTTCTCATGACATTTCTAACATTGCCCACAATTATCAACTTTCTAAGTCTTTCTGAGCAGGAGAAATCGCAAAACATAGACATTTCTTCATTGCCGTCCAAAAACAACGCTTTTTTACACTCCTGTCTCCCTTTCTCTTGGAAACAATGACTTACATCAATTCTTTTACATAATTCTTGTTTCTCATGACATTTCTAACATTGCCCACAATTATTAACTTTCTAAGTCTTTCTGAGCAGGAGAAATCGCAAAACATAGTCATTTCTTCATTGCCGTCCAAAAACAACGCTTTTTTACACTCCGGTCTCCCTTTCTCTTGGAAACAATGACTTACATCAATTCTTTTACATAATTCTTGTTTCTCATGACATTTCTAACATTGCCCACAATTATCAACTTTCTAAGTCTTTCTGAGCAAGAGAAATCGCAAAACAGTCATTTCTTCATTGCCGTCCAAAAACAACGCTTTTTTACACTCCGGTCTCCCTTTCTCTTGGAAACAATGACTTACATCAATTCTTTTACATAATTCTTGTTTCTCATGACATTTCTAACATTTCCCACAATTATCAACTTTCTAAGTCTTTCTGAGCAGGAGAAATCGCAAAACATAGTCATTTCTTCATTGCCGTCCAAAAACAACGCTTTTTTACACTCCTGTCTCCCTTTCTCTTGGAAACAATGACTTACATCAATTCTTTTACATAATTCTTGTTTCTCATGACATTTCTAACATTGCCCACAATTATCAACTTTCTAAGTCTTTCTGAGCAGGAGAAATCGCAAAACATAGTCATTTCTTCATTGCCGTCCAAAAACAACGCTTTTTTACACTCCGGTCTCCCTTTCTCTTGGAAACAATGACTTACATCAATTCTTTTACATAATTCTTGTTTTTCATGACATTTCTAACATTGCCCACAATTATCAACTTTCTAAGTCTTTCTGAGCAAGAGAAATCGCAAAACAGTCATTTCTTCATTGCCGTCCAAAAACAACGCTTTTTTACACTCCGGTCTCCCTTTCTCTTGGAAACAATGACTTACATCAATTCTTTTACATAATTCTTGTTTCTCATGACATTTCTAACATTGCCCACAATTATCAACTTTCTAAGTCTTTCTGAGCAGGAGAAATCGCAAAACATAGTCATTTCTTCATTGCCGTCCAAAAACAACGCTTTTTTACACTCCTGTCTCCCTTTCTCTTGGAAACAATGACTTACATCAATTCTTTTACATAATTCTTGTTTCTCATGACATTTCTAACATTGCCCACAATTATCAACTTTCTAAGTCTTTCTGAGCAAGAGAAATCGCAAAACAGTCATTTCTTCATTGCCGTCCAAAAACAACGCTTTTTTACACTCCGGTCTCCCTTTCTCTTGGAAACAATGACTTACATCAATTCTTTTACATAATTCTTGTTTCTCATGACATTTCTAACATTGCCCACAATTATCAACTTTCTAAGTCTTTCTGAGCAGGAGAAATCGCAAAACATAGACATTTCTTCATTGCCGTCCAAAAACAACGCTTTTTTACACTCCTGTCTCCCTTTCTCTTGGAAACAATGACTTACATCAATTCTTTTACATAATTCTTGTTTCTCATGACATTTCTAACATTGCCCACAATTATTAACTTTCTAAGTCTTTCTGAGCAGGAGAAATCGCAAAACATAGTCATTTCTTCATTGCCGTCCAAAAACAACGCTTTTTTACACTCCGGTCTCCCTTTCTCTTGGAAACAATGACTTACATCAATTCTTTTACATAATTCTTGTTTCTCATGACATTTCTAACATTGCCCACAATTATTAACTTTCTAAGTCTTTCTGAGCAGGAGAAATCGCAAAACATAGTCATTTCTTCATTGCCGTCCAAAAACAACGCTTTTTTACACTCCTGTCTCCCTTTCTCTTGGAAACAATGACTTACATCAATTCTTTTACATAATTCTTGTTTCTCATGACATTTCTAACATTGCCCACAATTATCAACTTTCTAAGTCTTTCTGAGCAGGAGAAATCGCAAAACATAGTCATTTCTTCATTGCCGTCCAAAAACAACGCTTTTTTACACTCCGGTCTCCCTTTCTCTTGGAAACAATGACTTACATCAATTCTTTTACATAATTCTTGTTTCTCATGACATTTCTAACATTTCCCACAATTATCAACTTTCTAAGTCTTTCTGAGCAGGAGAAATCGCAAAACATAGTCATTTCTTCATTGCCGTCCAAAAACAACGCTTTTTTACACTCCTGTCTCCCTTTCTCTTGGAAACAATGACTTACATCAATTCTTTTACAAAATTCTTGTTTCTCATGACATTTCTAACATTGCCCACAATTATCAACTTTCTAAGTCTTTCTGAGCAGGAGAAATCGCAAAACATAGTCATTTCTTCATTGCCGTCCAAAAACAACGCTTTTTTACACTCCGGTCTCCCTTTCTCTTGGAAACAATGACTTACATCAATTCTTTTACATAATTCTTGTTTCTCATGACATTTCTAACATTGCCCACAATTATCAACTTTCTAAGTCTTTCTGAGCAAGAGAAATCGCAAAACAGTCATTTCTTCATTGCCGTCCAAAAACAACGCTTTTTTACACTCCGGTCTCCCTTTCTCTTGGAAACAATGACTTACATCAATTCTTTTACATAATTCTTGTTTCTCATGACATTTCTAACATTGCCCACAATTATCAACTTTCTAAGTCTTTCTGAGCAGGAGAAATCGCAAAACATAGTCATTTCTTCATTGCTGTCCAAAAACAACGCTTTTTTACACTCCTGTCTCCCTTTCTCTTGGAAACAATGACTTACATCAATTCTTTTACATAATTCTTGTTTCTCATGACATTTCTAACATTGCCCACAATTATCAACTTTCTAAGTCTTTCTGAGCAGGAGAAATCGCAAAACATAGTCATTTCTTCATTGCCGTCCAAAAACAACGCTTTTTTACACTCCGGTCTCCCTTTCTCTTGGAAACAATGACTTACATCAATTCTTTTACATAATTCTTGTTTCTCATGACATTTCTAACATTGCCCACAATTATCAACTTTCTAAGTCTTTCTGAGCAAGAGAAATCGCAAAACAGTCATTTCTTCATTGCCGTCCAAAAACAACGCTTTTTTACACTCCGGTCTCCCTTTCTCTTGGAAACAATGACTTACATCAATTCTTTTACATAATTCTTGTTTCTCATGACATTTCTAACATTTCCCACAATTATCAACTTTCTAAGTCTTTCTGAGCAGGAGAAATCGCAAAACATAGTCATTTCTTCATTGCCGTCCAAAAACAACGCTTTTTTACACTCCTGTCTCCCTTTCTCTTGGAAACAATGACTTACATCAATTCTTTTACATAATTCTTGTTTCTCATGACATTTCTAACATTGCCCACAATTATCAACTTTCTAAGTCTTTCTGAGCAAGAGAAATCGCAAAACAGTCATTTCTTCATTGCCGTCCAAAAACAACGCTTTTTTACACTCCGGTCTCCCTTTCTCTTGGAAACAATGACTTACATCAATTCTTTTACATAATTCTTGTTTCTCATGACATTTCTAACATTGCCCACAATTATCAACTTTCTAAGTCTTTCTGAGCAGGAGAAATCGCAAAACATAGACATTTCTTCATTGCCGTCCAAAAACAACGCTTTTTTACACTCCTGTCTCCCTTTCTCTTGGAAACAATGACTTACATCAATTCTTTTACATAATTCTTGTTTCTCATGACATTTCTAACATTGCCCACAATTATTAACTTTCTAAGTCTTTTCTGAGCAGGAGAAATCGCAAAACATAGTCATTTCTTCATTGCCGTCCAAAAACAACGCTTTTTTACACTCCGGTCTCCCTTTCTCTTGGAAACAATGACTTACATCAATTCTTTTACATAATTCTTGTTTCTCATGACATTTCTAACATTGCCCACAATTATCAACTTACTAAGTCTTTCTGAGCAAGAGAAATCGCAAAACAGTCATTTCTTCATTGCCGTCCAAAAACAACGCTTTTTTACACTCCGGTCTCCCTTTCTCTTGGAAACAATGACTTACATCAATTCTTTTACATAATTCTTGTTTCTCATGACATTTCTAACATTTCCCACAATTATCAACTTTCTAAGTCTTTCTGAGCAGGAGAAATCGCAAAACATAGTCATTTCTTCATTGCCGTCCAAAAACAACGCTTTTTTACACTCCTGTCTCCCTTTCTCTTGGAAACAATGACTTACATCAATTCTTTTACATAATTCTTGTTTCTCATGACATTTCTAACATTGCCCACAATTATCAACTTTCTAAGTCTTTCTGAGCAGGAGAAATCGCAAAACATAGTCATTTCTTCATTGCCGTCCAAAAACAACGCTTTTTTACACTCCGGTCTCCCTTTCTCTTGGAAACAATGACTTACATCAATTCTTTTACATAATTCTTGTTTTTCATGACATTTCTAACATTGCCCACAATTATCAACTTTCTAAGTCTTTCTGAGCAAGAGAAATCGCAAAACAGTCATTTCTTCATTGCCGTCCAAAAACAACGCTTTTTTACACTCCGGTCTCCCTTTCTCTTGGAAACAATGACTTACATCAATTCTTTTACATAATTCTTGTTTCTCATGACATTTCTAACATTTGCCCACAATTATCAACTTTCTAAGTCTTTCTGAGCAGGAGAAATCGCAAAACATAGTCATTTCTTCATTGCCGTCCAAAAACAACGCTTTTTTACACTCCTGTCTCCCTTTCTCTTGGAAACAATGACTTACATCAATTCTTTTACATAATTCTTGTTTCTCATGACATTTCTAACATTGCCCACAATTATCAACTTTCTAAGTCTTTCTGAGCAAGAGAAATCGCAAAACAGTCATTTCTTCATTGCCGTCCAAAAACAACGCTTTTTTACACTCCGGTCTCCCTTTCTCTTGGAAACAATGACTTACATCAATTCTTTTACATAATTCTTGTTTCTCATGACATTTCTAACATTGCCCACAATTATCAACTTTCTAAGTCTTTCTGAGCAGGAGAAATCGCAAAACATAGACATTTCTTCATTGCCGTCCAAAAACAACGCTTTTTTACACTCCTGTCTCCCTTTCTCTTGGAAACAATGACTTACATCAATTCTTTTACATAATTCTTGTTTCTCATGACATTTCTAACATTGCCCACAATTATTAACTTTCTAAGTCTTTCTGAGCAGGAGAAATCGCAAAACATAGTCATTTCTTCATTGCCGTCCAAAAACAACGCTTTTTTACACTCCGGTCTCCCTTTCTCTTGGAAACAATGACTTACATCAATTCTTTTACATAATTCTTGTTTCTCATGACATTTCTAACATTGCCCACAATTATCAACTTTCTAAGTCTTTCTGAGCAAGAGAAATCGCAAAACAGTCATTTCTTCATTGCCGTCCAAAAACAACGCTTTTTTACACTCCGGTCTCCCTTTCTCTTGGAAACAATGACTTACATCAATTCTTTTACATAATTCTTGTTTCTCATGACATTTCTAACATTTCCCACAATTATCAACTTTCTAAGTCTTTCTGAGCAGGAGAAATCGCAAAACATAGTCATTTCTTCATTGCCGTCCAAAAACAACGCTTTTTTACACTCCTGTCTCCCTTTCTCTTGGAAACAATGACTTACATCAATTCTTTTACATAATTCTTGTTTCTCATGACATTTCTAACATTGCCCACAATTATCAACTTTCTAAGTCTTTCTGAGCAGGAGAAATCGCAAAACATAGTCATTTCTTCATTGCCGTCCAAAAACAACGCTTTTTTACACTCCGGTCTCCCTTTCTCTTGGAAACAATGACTTACATCAATTCTTTTACATAATTCTTGTTTTTCATGACATTTCTAACATTGCCCACAATTATCAACTTTCTAAGTCTTTCTGAGCAAGAGAAATCGCAAAACAGTCATTTCTTCATTGCCGTCCAAAAACAACGCTTTTTTACACTCCGGTCTCCCTTTCTCTTGGAAACAATGACTTACATCAATTCTTTTACATAATTCTTGTTTCTCATGACATTTCTAACATTGCCCACAATTATCAACTTTCTAAGTCTTTCTGAGCAGGAGAAATCGCAAACATAGTCATTTCTTCATTGCCGTCCAAAAACAACGCTTTTTTACACTCCTGTCTCCCTTTCTCTTGGAAACAATGACTTACATCAATTCTTTTACATAATTCTTGTTTCTCATGACATTTCTAACATTGCCCACAATTATCAACTTTCTAAGTCTTTCTGAGCAGGAGAAATCGCAAAACATAGTCATTTCTTCATTGCCGTCCAAAAACAACGCTTTTTTACACTCCGGTCTCCCTTTCTCTTGGAAACAATGACTTACATCAATTCTTTTACATAATTCTTGTTTCTCATGACATTTCTAACATTGCCCACAATTATCAACTTTCTAAGTCTTTCTGAGCAAGAGAAATCGCAAAACAGTCATTTCTTCATTGCCGTCCAAAAACAACGCTTTTTTACACTCCGGTCTCCCTTTCTCTTGGAAACAATGACTTATATCAATTCTTTTACATAATTCTTGTTTCTCATGACATTTCTAACATTTCCCACAATTATCAACTTTCTAAGTCTTTCTGAGCAGGAGAAATTGCAAAACATAGTCATTTCTTCATTGCCGTCCAAAAACAACGCTTTTTTACACTCCTGTCTCCCTTTCTCTTGGAAACAATGACTTACATCAATTCTTTTACATAATTCTTGTTTCTCATGACATTTCTAACATTGCCCACAATTATCAACTTTCTAAGTCTTTCTGAGCAAGAGAAATCGCAAAACAGTCATTTCTTCATTGCCGTCCAAAAACAACGCTTTTTTACACTCCTGTCTCCCTTTCTCTTGGAAACAATGACTTACATCAATTCTTTTACATAATTCTTGTTTCTCATGACATTTCTAACATTGCCCACAATTATCAACTTTCTAAGTCTTTCTGAGCAGGAGAAATCGCAAAACATAGTCATTTCTTCATTGCCGTCCAAAAACAACGCTTTTTTACACTCCTGTCTCCCTTTCTCTTGGAAACAATGACTTACATCAATTCTTTTACATAATTCTTGTTTCTCATGACATTTCTAACATTGCCCACAATTTTCAACTTTCTAAGTCTTTCTGAGCAGGAGAAATCGCAAAACATAGTCATTTCTTCATTGCCGTCCAAAAACAACGCTTTTTTACACTCCGGTCTCCCTTTCTCTTGGAAACAATGACTTACATCAATTCTTTTACATAATTCTTGTTTCTCATGACATTTCTAACATTGCCCACAATTATCAACTTTCTAAGTCTTTCTGAGCAAGAGAAATCGCAAAACAGTCATTTCTTCATTGCCGTCCAAAAACAACGCTTTTTTACACTCCGGTCTCCCTTTCTCTTGGAAACAATGACTTACATCAATTCTTTTACATAATTCTTGTTTCTCATGACATTTCTAACATTTCCCACAATTATCAACTTTCTAAGTCTTTCTGAGCAGGAGAAATCGCAAAACATAGTCATTTCTTCATTGCCGTCCAAAAACAACGCTTTTTTACACTCCGGTCTCCCTTTCTCTTGGAAACAATGACTTACATCAATTCTTTTACATAATTCTTGTTTCTCATGACATTTCTAACATTGCCCACAATTATCAACTTTCTAAGTCTTTCTGAGCAAGAGAAATCGCAAAACATAGTCATTTCTTCATTGCCGTCCAAAAACAACGCTTTTTTACACTCCGGTCTCCCTTTCTCTTGGAAACAATGACTTACATCAAGTCTTTTACATAATTCTTGTTTCTCATGACATTTCTAACATTGCCCACAATTATCAACTTTCTAAGTCTTTCTGAGCAGGAGAAATCGCAAAACATAGTCATTTCTTCATTGCCGTCCAAAAACAACGCTTTTTTACACTCCTGTCTCCCTTTCTCTTGGAAACAATGACTTACATCAATTCTTTTACATAATTCTTGTTTCTCATGACATTTCTAACATTGCCCACAATTATCAACTTTCTAAGTCTTTCTGAGCAGGAGAAATCGCAAAACATAGTCATTTCTTCATTGCCGTCCAAAAACAACGCTTTTTTACACTCCGGTCTCCCTTTCTCTTGGAAACAATGACTTACATCAATTCTTTTACATAATTCTTGTTTCTCATGACATTTCTAACATTGCCCACAATTATCAACTTTCTAAGTCTTTCTGAGCAAGAGAAATCGCAAAACAGTCATTTCTTCATTGCCGTCCAAAAACAACGCTTTTTTACACTCCGGTCTCCCTTTCTCTTGGAAACAATGACTTACATCAATTCTTTTACATAATTCTTGTTTCTCATGACATTTCTAACATTGCCCACAATTATCAACTTTCTAAGTCTTTCTGAGCAGGAGAAATCGCAAAACATAGTCATTTCTTCATTGCCGTCCAAAAACAATGCTTTTTTACACTCCTGTCTCCCTTTCTCTAGGAAACAATGACTTACATCAATTCTTTTACATAATTCTTGTTTCTCATGACATTTCTAACATTGCCCACAATTATCAACTTTCTAAGTCTTTCTGAGCAGGAGAAATCGCAAAACATAGTCATTTCTTCATTGCCGTCCAAAAACAACGCTTTTTTACACTCCGGTCTCCCTTTCTCTTGGAAACAATGACTTACATCAATTATTTTACATAATTCTTGTTTCTCATGACATTTCTAACATTGCCCACAATTATCAACTTTCTAAGTCTTTCTGAGCAAGAGAAATCGCAAAACAGTCATTTCTTCATTGCCGTCCAAAAACAACGCTTTTTTACACTCCGGTCTCCCTTTCTCTTGGAAACAATGACTTACATCAATTCTTTTACGTAATTCTTGTTTCTCATGACATTTCTAACATTGCCCACAATTATCAACTTTCTAAGTCTTTCTGAGCAGGAGAAATCGCAAAACATAGTCATTTCTTCATTGCCGTCCAAAAACAACGCTTTTTTACACTCCTGTCTCCCTTTCTCTTGGAAACAATGACTTACATCAATTCTTTTACATAATTCTTGTTTCTCATGACATTTCTAACATTGCCCACAATTATCAACTTTCTAAGTCTTTCTGAGCAGGAGAAATCGCAAAACATAGTCATTTCTTCATTGCCGTCCAAAAACAACGCTTTTTTACACTCCTGTTTCCCTTTCTCTTGGAAACAATGACTTACATCAATTCTTTTACATAATTCTTGTTTCTCATGACATTTCTAACATTGCCCACAATTATCAACTTTCTAAGTCTTTCTGAGCAGGAGAAATCGCAAAACATAGTCATTTCTTCATTGCCGTCCAAAAACAACGCTTTTTTACACTCCTGTCTCCCTTTCTCTTGGAAACAATGACTTACATCAATTCTTTTACATAATTCTTGTTTCTCATGACATTTCTAACATTGCCCACAATTATCAACTTTCTAAGTCTTTCTGAGCAAGAGAAATCGCAAAACAGTCATTTCTTCATTGCCGTCCAAAAACAACGCTTTTTTACACTCCGGTCTCCCTTTCTCTTGGAAACAATGACTTACATCAATTCTTTTACATAATTCTTGTTTCTCATGACATTTCTAACATTTCCCACAATTATCAACTTTCTAAGTCTTTCTGAGCAGGAGAAATCGCAAAACATAGTCATTTCTTCATTGCCGTCCAAAAACAACGCTTTTTTACACTCCGGTCTCCCTTTCTCTTGGAAACAATGACTTACATCAATTCTTTTACATAATTCTTGTTTCTCATGACATTTCTAACATTGCCCACAATTATCAACTTTCTAAGTCTTTCTGAGCAAGAGAAATCGCAAAACAGTCATTTCTTCATTGCCGTCCAAAAACAACGCTTTTTTACACTCCGGTCTCCCTTTCTCTTGGAAACAATGACTTACATCAATTCTTTTACATAATTCTTGTTTCTCATGACATTTCTAACATTGCCCACAATTATCAACTTTCTAAGTCTTTCTGAGCAAGAGAAATCGCAAAACAGTCATTTCTTCATTGCCGTCCAAAAAACAACGCTTTTTTACACTCCGGTCTCCCTTTCTCTTGGAAACAATGACTTACATCAATTCTTTTACATAATTCTTGTTTCTCATGACATTTCTAACATTGCCCACAATTATCAACTTTCTAAGTCTTTCTGAGCAGGAGAAATCGCAAAACATAGTCATTTCTTCATTGCTGTCCAAAAACAACGCTTTTTTACACTCCTGTCTCCCTTTCTCTTGGAAACAATGACTTACATCAATTCTTTTACATAATTCTTGTTTCTCATGACATTTCTAACATTGCCCACAATTATCAACTTTCTAAGTCTTTCTGAGCAGGAGAAATCGCAAAACATAGTCATTTCTTCATTGCCGTCCAAAAACAACGCTTTTTTACACTCCGGTCTCCCTTTCTCTTGGAAACAATGACTTACATCAATTCTTTTACATAATTCTTGTTTCTCATGACATTTCTAACATTGCCCACAATTATCAACTTTCTAAGTCTTTCTGAGCAAGAGAAATCGCAAAACAGTCATTTCTTCATTGCCGTCCAAAAACAACGCTTTTTTACACTCCGGTCTCCCTTTCTCTTGGAAACAATGACTTACATCAATTCTTTACATAATTCTTGTTTCTCATGACATTTCTAACATTTCCCACAATTATCAACTTTCTAAGTCTTTCTGAGCAGGAGAAATCGCAAAACATAGTCATTTCTTCATTGCCGTCCAAAAACAACGCTTTTTTACACTCCTGTCTCCCTTTCTCTTGGAAACAATGACTTACATCAATTCTTTTACATAATTCTTGTTTCTCATGACATTTCTAACATTGCCCACAATTATCAACTTTCTAAGTCTTTCTGAGCAGGAGAAATCGCAAAACATAGTCATTTCTTCATTGCCGTCCAAAAACAACGCTTTTTTACACTCCGGTCTCCCTTTCTCTTGGAAACAATGACTTACATCAATTCTTTTACATAATTCTTGTTTCTCATGACATTTCTAACATTGCCCACAATTATCAACTTTCTAAGTCTTTCTGAGCAGGAGAAATCGCAAAACAGTCATTTCTTCATTGCCGTCCAAAAACAACGCTTTTTTACACTCCGGTCTCCCTTTCTCTTGGAAACAATGACTTACATCAATTCTTTTACATAATTCTTGTTTCTCATGACATTTCTAACATTGCCCACAATTATCAACTTTCTAAGTCTTTCTGAGCAGGAGAAATCGCAAAACATAGTCATTTCTTCATTGCCGTCCAAAAACAACGCTTTTTTACACTCCGGTCTCCCTTTCTCTTGGAAACAATGACTTACATCAATTCTTTTACATAATTCTTGTTTCTCATGACATTTCTAACATTTCCCACAATTATCAACTTTCTAAGTCTTTCTGAGCAGGAGAAATCGCAAAACATAGTCATTTCTTCATTGCCGTCCAAAAACAACGCTTTTTTACACTCCTGTCTCCCTTTCTCTTGGAAACAATGACTTACATCAATTCTTTTACAAAATTCTTGTTTCTCATGACATTTCTAACATTGCCCACAATTATCAACTTTCTAAGTCTTTCTGAGCAGGAGAAATCGCAAAACATAGTCATTTCTTCATTGCCGTCCAAAAACAACGCTTTTTTACACTCCGGTCTCCCTTTCTCTTGGAAACAATGACTTACATCAATTCTTTTACATAATTCTTGTTTCTCATGACATTTCTAACATTGCCCACAATTATCAACTTTCTAAGTCTTTCTGAGCAAGAGAAATCGCAAAACAGTCATTTCTTCATTGCCGTCCAAAAACAACGCTTTTTTACACTCCGGTCTCCCTTTCTCTTGGAAACAATGACTTACATCAATTCTTTTACATAATTCTTGTTTCTCATGACATTTCTAACATTGCCCACAATTATCAACTTTCTAAGTCTTTCTGAGCAGGAGAAATCGCAAAACATAGTCATTTCTTCATTGCTGTCCAAAAACAACGCTTTTTTACACTCCTGTCTCCCTTTCTCTTGGAAACAATGACTTACATCAATTCTTTTACATAATTCTTGTTTCTCATGACATTTCTAACATTGCCCACAATTATCAACTTTCTAAGTCTTTCTGAGCAGGAGAAATCGCAAAACATAGTCATTTCTTCATTGCCGTCCAAAAACAACGCTTTTTTACACTCCGGTCTCCCTTTCTCTTGGAAACAATGACTTACATCAATTCTTTTACATAATTCTTGTTTCTCATGACATTTCTAACATTGCCCACAATTATCAACTTTCTAAGTCTTTCTGAGCAAGAGAAATCGCAAAACAGTCATTTCTTCATTGCCGTCCAAAAACAACGCTTTTTTACACTCCGGTCTCCCTTTCTCTTGGAAACAATGACTTACATCAATTCTTTTACATAATTCTTGTTTCTCATGACATTTCTAACATTTCCCACAATTATCAACTTTCTAAGTCTTTCTGAGCAGGAGAAATCGCAAAACATAGTCATTTCTTCATTGCCGTCCAAAAACAACGCTTTTTTACACTCCTGTCTCCCTTTCTCTTGGAAACAATGACTTACATCAATTCTTTTACATAATTCTTGTTTCTCATGACATTTCTAACATTGCCCACAATTATCAACTTTCTAAGTCTTTCTGAGCAAGAGAAATCGCAAAACAGTCATTTCTTCATTGCCGTCCAAAAACAACGCTTTTTTACACTCCGGTCTCCCTTTCTCTTGGAAACAATGACTTACATCAATTCTTTTACATAATTCTTGTTTCTCATGACATTTCTAACATTGCCCACAATTATCAACTTTCTAAGTCTTTCTGAGCAGGAGAAATCGCAAAACATAGACATTTCTTCATTGCCGTCCAAAAACAACGCTTTTTTACACTCCTGTCTCCCTTTCTCTTGGAAACAATGACTTACATCAATTCTTTTACATAATTCTTGTTTCTCATGACATTTCTAACATTGCCCACAATTATTAACTTTCTAAGTCTTTCTGAGCAGGAGAAATCGCAAAACATAGTCATTTCTTCATTGCCGTCCAAAAACAACGCTTTTTTACACTCCGGTCTCCCTTTCTCTTGGAAACAATGACTTACATCAATTCTTTTACATAATTCTTGTTTCTCATGACATTTCTAACATTGCCCACAATTATCAACTTTCTAAGTCTTTCTGAGCAAGAGAAATCGCAAAACAGTCATTTCTTCATTGCCGTCCAAAAACAACGCTTTTTTACACTCCGGTCTCCCTTTCTCTTGGAAACAATGACTTACATCAATTCTTTTACATAATTCTTGTTTCTCATGACATTTCTAACATTTCCCACAATTATCAACTTTCTAAGTCTTTCTGAGCAGGAGAAATCGCAAAACATAGTCATTTCTTCATTGCCGTCCAAAAACAACGCTTTTTTACACTCCTGTCTCCCTTTCTCTTGGAAACAATGACTTACATCAATTCTTTTACATAATTCTTGTTTCTCATGACATTTCTAACATTGCCCACAATTATCAACTTTCTAAGTCTTTCTGAGCAGGAGAAATCGCAAAACATAGTCATTTCTTCATTGCCGTCCAAAAACAACGCTTTTTTACACTCCGGTCTCCCTTTCTCTTGGAAACAATGACTTACATCAATTCTTTTACATAATTCTTGTTTTTCATGACATTTCTAACATTGCCCACAATTATCAACTTTCTAAGTCTTTCTGAGCAAGAGAAATCGCAAAACAGTCATTTCTTCATTGCCGTCCAAAAACAACGCTTTTTTACACTCCGGTCTCCCTTTCTCTTGGAAACAATGACTTACATCAATTCTTTTACATAATTCTTGTTTCTCATGACATTTCTAACATTGCCCACAATTATCAACTTTCTAAGTCTTTCTGAGCAGGAGAAATCGCAAAACATAGTCATTTCTTCATTGCCGTCCAAAAACAACGCTTTTTTACACTCCTGTCTCCCTTTCTCTTGGAAACAATGACTTACATCAATTCTTTTACATAATTCTTGTTTCTCATGACATTTCTAACATTGCCCACAATTATCAACTTTCTAAGTCTTTCTGAGCAAGAGAAATCGCAAACAGTCATTTCTTCATTGCCGTCCAAAAACAACGCTTTTTTACACTCCGGTCTCCCTTTCTCTTGGAAACAATGACTTACATCAATTCTTTTACATAATTCTTGTTTTTCATGACATTTCTAACATTGCCCACAATTATCAACTTTCTAAGTCTTTCTGAGCAGGAGAAATCGCAAAACATAGACATTTCTTCATTGCCGTCCAAAAACAACGCTTTTTTACACTCCGGTCTCCCTTTCTCTTGGAAACAATGACTTACATCAATTCTTTTACATAATTCTTGTTTCTCATGACATTTCTAACATTGCCCACAATTATCAACTTTCTAAGTCTTTCTGAGCAAGAGAAATCGCAAAACAGTCATTTCTTCATTGCCGTCCAAAAACAACGCTTTTTTACACTCCGGTCTCCCTTTCTCTTGGAAACAATGACTTACATCAATTCTTTTACATAATTCTTGTTTCTCATGACATTTCTAACATTTCCCACAATTATCAACTTTCTAAGTCTTTCTGAGCAGGAGAAATCGCAAAACATAGTCATTTCTTCATTGCCGTCCAAAAACAACGCTTTTTTACACTCCTGTCTCCCTTTCTCTTGGAAACAATGACTTACATCAATTCTTTTACATAATTCTTGTTTCTCATGACATTTCTAACATTGCCCACAATTATCAACTTTCTAAGTCTTTCTGAGCAGGAGAAATCGCAAAACATAGTCATTTCTTCATTGCCGTCCAAAAACAACGCTTTTTTACACTCCGGTCTCCCTTTCTCTTGGAAACAATGACTTACATCAATTCTTTTACATAATTCTTGTTTTTCATGACATTTCTAACATTGCCCACAATTATCAACTTTCTAAGTCTTTCTGAGCAAGAGAAATCGCAAAACAGTCATTTCTTCATTGCCGTCCAAAAACAACGCTTTTTTACACTCCGGTCTCCCTTTCTCTTGGAAACAATGACTTACATCAATTCTTTTACATAATTCTTGTTTCTCATGACATTTCTAACATTGCCCACAATTATCAACTTTCTAAGTCTTTCTGAGCAGGAGAAATCGCAAAACATAGTCATTTCTTCATTGCCGTCCAAAAACAACGCTTTTTTACACTCCTGTCTCCCTTTCTCTTGGAAACAATGACTTACATCAATTCTTTTACATAATTCTTGTTTCTCATGACATTTCTAACATTGCCCACAATTATCAACTTTCTAAGTCTTTCTGAGCAGGAGAAATCGCAAAACATAGTCATTTCTTCATTGCCGTCCAAAAACAACGCTTTTTTACACTCCGGTCTCCCTTTCTCTTGGAAACAATGACTTACATCAATTCTTTTACATAATTCTTGTTTCTCATGACATTTCTAACATTGCCCACAATTATCAACTTTCTAAGTCTTTCTGAGCAAGAGAAATCGCAAAACAGTCATTTCTTCATTGCCGTCCAAAAACAACGCTTTTTTACACTCCGGTCTCCCTTTCTCTTGGAAACAATGACTTATATCAATTCTTTTACATAATTCTTGTTTCTCATGACATTTCTAACATTTCCCACAATTATCAACTTTCTAAGTCTTTCTGAGCAGGAGAAATTGCAAAACATAGTCATTTCTTCATTGCCGTCCAAAAACAACGCTTTTTTACACTCCTGTCTCCCTTTCTCTTGGAAACAATGACTTACATCAATTCTTTTACATAATTCTTGTTTCTCATGACATTTCTAACATTGCCCACAATTATCAACTTTCTAAGTCTTTCTGAGCAAGAGAAATCGCAAAACAGTCATTTCTTCATTGCCGTCCAAAAACAACGCTTTTTTACACTCCTGTCTCCCTTTCTCTTGGAAACAATGACTTACATCAATTCTTTTACATAATTCTTGTTTCTCATGACATTTCTAACATTGCCCACAATTATCAACTTTCTAAGTCTTTCTGAGCAGGAGAAATCGCAAAACATAGTCATTTCTTCATTGCCGTCCAAAAACAACGCTTTTTTACACTCCTGTCTCCCTTTCTCTTGGAAACAATGACTTACATCAATTCTTTTACATAATTCTTGTTTCTCATGACATTTCTAACATTGCCCACAATTTTCAACTTTCTAAGTCTTTCTGAGCAGGAGAAATCGCAAAACATAGTCATTTCTTCATTGCCGTCCAAAAACAACGCTTTTTTACACTCCGGTCTCCCTTTCTCTTGGAAACAATGACTTACATCAATTCTTTTACATAATTCTTGTTTCTCATGACATTTCTAACATTGCCCACAATTATCAACTTTCTAAGTCTTTCTGAGCAAGAGAAATCGCAAAACAGTCATTTCTTCATTGCCGTCCAAAAACAACGCTTTTTTACACTCCGGTCTCCCTTTCTCTTGGAAACAATGACTTACATCAATTCTTTTACATAATTCTTGTTTCTCATGACATTTCTAACATTTCCCA
Source organism: Mixophyes fleayi (assembly GCF_038048845.1). Lineage (NCBI taxonomy): Eukaryota > Metazoa > Chordata > Amphibia > Anura > Limnodynastidae > Mixophyes > Mixophyes fleayi. The sequence continues at coordinate 10,358 of NW_027446786.1, read as the reverse complement.
CAATTATCAACTTTCTAAGTCTTTCTGAGCAGGAGAAATCGCAAAACATAGTCATTTCTTCATTGCCGTCCAAAAACAACGCTTTTTTACACTCCGGTCTCCCTTTCTCTTGGAAACAATGACTTACATCAATTCTTTTACATAATTCTTGTTTCTCATGACATTTCTAACATTGCCCACAATTATCAACTTTCTAAGTCTTTCTGAGCAAGAGAAATCGCAAAACATAGTCATTTCTTCATTGCCGTCCAAAAACAACGCTTTTTTACACTCCGGTCTCCCTTTCTCTTGGAAACAATGACTTACATCAATTCTTTTACATAATTCTTGTTTCTCATTACATTTCTAACATTGCCCACAATTATCAACTTTCTAAGTCTTTCTGAGCAGGAGAAATCGCAAAACATAGTCATTTCTTCATTGCCGTCCAAAAACAACGCTTTTTTACACTCCTGTCTCCCTTTCTCTTGGAAACAATGACTTACATCAATTCTTTTACATAATTCTTGTTTCTCATGACATTTCTAACATTGCCCACAATTATCAACTTTCTAAGTCTTTCTGAGCAGGAGAAATCGCAAAACATAGTCATTTCTTCATTGCCGTCCAAAAACAACGCTTTTTTACACTCCGGTCTCCCTTTCTCTTGGAAACAATGACTTACATCAATTCTTTTACATAATTCTTGTTTCTCATGACATTTCTAACATTGCCCACAATTATCAACTTTCTAAGTCTTTCTGAGCAAGAGAAATCGCAAAACAGTCATTTCTTCATTGCCGTCCAAAAACAACGCTTTTTTACACTCCGGTCTCCCTTTCTCTTGGAAACAATGACTTACATCAATTCTTTTACATAATTCTTGTTTCTCATGACATTTCTAACATTGCCCACAATTATCAACTTTCTAAGTCTTTCTGAGCAGGAGAAATCGCAAAACATAGTCATTTCTTCATTGCCGTCCAAAAACAATGCTTTTTTACACTCCTGTCTCCCTTTCTCTAGGAAACAATGACTTACATCAATTCTTTTACATAATTCTTGTTTCTCATGACATTTCTAACATTGCCCACAATTATCAACTTTCTAAGTCTTTCTGAGCAGGAGAAATCGCAAAACATAGTCATTTCTTCATTGCCGTCCAAAAACAACGCTTTTTTACACTCCGGTCTCCCTTTCTCTTGGAACCAATGACTTACATCAATTATTTTACATAATTCTTGTTTCTCATGACATTTCTAACATTGCCCACAATTATCAACTTTCTAAGTCTTTCTGAGCAAGAGAAATCGCAAAACAGTCATTTCTTCATTGCCGTCCAAAAACAACGCTTTTTTACACTCCGGTCTCCCTTTCTCTTGGAAACAATGACTTACATCAATTCTTTTACGTAATTCTTGTTTCTCATGACATTTCTAACATTGCCCACAATTATCAACTTTCTAAGTCTTTCTGAGCAGGAGAAATCGCAAAACATAGTCATTTCTTCATTGCCGTCCAAAAACAACGCTTTTTTACACTCCTGTCTCCCTTTCTCTTGGAAACAATGACTTACATCAATTCTTTTACATAATTCTTGTTTCTCATGACATTTCTAACATTGCCCACAATTATCAACTTTCTAAGTCTTTCTGAGCAGGAGAAATCGCAAAACATAGTCATTTCTTCATTGCCGTCCAAAAACAACGCTTTTTTACACTCCTGTTTCCCTTTCTCTTGGAAACAATGACTTACATCAATTCTTTTACATAATTCTTGTTTCTCATGACATTTCTAACATTGCCCACAATTATCAACTTTCTAAGTCTTTCTGAGCAGGAGAAATCGCAAAACATAGTCATTTCTTCATTGCCGTCCAAAAACAACGCTTTTTTACACTCCTGTCTCCCTTTCTCTTGGAAACAATGACTTACATCAATTCTTTTACATAATTCTTGTTTCTCATGACATTTCTAACATTGCCCACAATTATCAACTTTCTAAGTCTTTCTGAGCAAGAGAAATCGCAAAACAGTCATTTCTTCATTGCCGTCCAAAAACAACGCTTTTTTACACTCCGGTCTCCCTTTCTCTTGGAAACAATGACTTACATCAATTCTTTTACATAATTCTTGTTTCTCATGACATTTCTAACATTTCCCACAATTATCAACTTTCTAAGTCTTTCTGAGCAGGAGAAATCGCAAAACATAGTCATTTCTTCATTGCCGTCCAAAACAACGATTTTTTACACTCCGGTCTCCCTTTCTCTTGGAAACAATGACTTACATCAATTCTTTTACATAATTCTTGTTTCTCATGACATTTCTAACATTGCCCACAATTATCAACTTTCTAAGTCTTTCTGAGCAAGAGAAATCGCAAAACAGTCATTTCTTCATTGCCGTCCAAAAACAACGCTTTTTTACACTCCGGTCTCCCTTTCTCTTGGAAACAATGACTTACATCAATTCTTTTACATAATTCTTGTTTCTCATGACATTTCTAACATTGCCCACAATTATCAACTTTCTAAGTCTTTCTGAGCAGGAGAAATCGCAAAACATAGTCATTTCTTCATTGCCGTCCAAAAACAACGCTTTTTTACACTCCGGTCTCCCTTTCTCTTGGAAACAATGACTTACATCAATTCTTTTACATAATTCTTGTTTCTCATGACATTTCTAACATTGCCCACAATTATCAACTTTCTAAGTCTTTCTGAGCAGGAGAAATCGCAAAACATAGTCATTTCTTCATTGCCGTCCAAAAACAACGCTTTTTTACACTCCGGTCTCCCTTTCTCTTGGAAACAATGACTTACATCAATTCTTTTACATAATTCTTGTTTCTCATGACATTTCTAACATTGCCCACAATTATCAACTTTCTAAGTCTTTCTGAGCAAGAGAAATCGCAAAACAGTCATTTCTTCATTGCCATCCAAAAACAACGCTTTTTTACACTCCGGTCTCCCTTTCTCTTGGAAACAATGACTTACATCAATTCTTTTACATAATTCTTGTTTCTCATGACATTTCTAACATTGCCCACAATTATCAACTTTCTAAGTCTTTCTGAGCAGAGAAATCGCAAAACAGTCATTTCTTCATTGCCGTCCAAAAACAACGCTTTTTTACACTCCGGTCTCCCTTTCTCTTGGAAACAATGACTTACATCAATTCTTTTACATAATTCTTGTTTCTCATGACATTTCTAACATTGCCCACAATTATCAACTTTCTAAGTCTTTCTGAGCAGGAGAAATCGCAAAACATAGTCATTTCTTCATTGCCGTCCAAAAACAACGCTTTTTTACACTCCTGTCTCCCTTTCTCTTGGAAACAATGACTTACATCAATTCTTTTACATAATTCTTGTTTCTCATGACATTTCTAACATTGCCCACAATTATCAACTTTCTAAGTCTTTCTGAGCAGGAGAAATCGCAAAACATAGTCATTTCTTCATTGCCGTCCAAAAACAACGCTTTTTTTACACTCCGGTCTCCCTTTCTCTTGGAAACAATGACTTACATCAATTCTTTTACATAATTCTTGTTTCTCATGACATTTCTAACATTGCCCACAATTATCAACTTTCTAAGTCTTTCTGAGCAGGAGAAATCGCAAAACATAGTCATTTCTTCATTGCCGTCCAAAAACAACGCTTTTTTACACTCCGGTCTTCCTTTCTCTTGGAAACAATGACTTACATCAATTCTTTTACATAATTCTTGTTTCTCATGACATTTCTAACATTGCCCACAATTATCAACTTTCTAAGTCTTTCTGAGCAAGAGAAATCGCAAAACAGTCATTTCTTCATTGCCGTCCAAAAACAACGCTTTTTTACACTCCGGTCTCCCTTTCTCTTGGAAACAATGACTTACATCAATTCTTTTACATAATTCTTGTTTCTCATGACATTTCTAACATTTCCCACAATTATCAACTTTCTAAGTCTTTCTGAGCAAGAGAAATCGCAAAACAGTCATTTCTTCATTGCCATCCAAAAACAACGCTTTTTTACACTCCGGTCTCCCTTTCTCTTGGAAACAATGACTTACATCAATTCTTTTACATAATTCTTGTTTCTCATGACATTTCTAACATTGCCCACAATTATCAACTTTCTAAGTCTTTCTGAGCAAGAGAAATCGCAAAACAGTCATTTCTTCATTGCCGTCCAAAAACAACGCTTTTTTACACTCCGGTCTCCCTTTCTCTTGGAAACAATGACTTACATCAATTCTTTTACATAATTCTTGTTTCTCATGACATTTCTAACATTGCCCACAATTATCAACTTTCTAAGTCTTTCTGAGCAGGAGAAATCGCAAAACATAGTAATTTCTTCATTGCCGTCCAAAAACAACGCTTTTTTACACTCCTGTCTCCCTTTCTCTTGGAAACAATGACTTACATCAATTCTTTTACATAATTCTTGTTTCTCATGACATTTCTAACATTGCCCACAATTATCAACTTTCTAAGTCTTTCTGAGCAGGAGAAATCGCAAAACATAGTCATTTCTTCATTGCCCTCCAAAAACAACGCTTTTTTACACTCCGGTCTCCCTTTCTCTTGGAAACAATGACTTACATCAATTCTTTTACATAATTCTTGTTTCTCATGACATTTCTAACATTGCCCACAATTATCAACTTTCTAAGTCTTTCTGAGCAGGAGAAATCGCAAAACATAGTCATTTCTTCATTGCCGTCCAAAAACAACGCTTTTTTACACTCCGGTCTCCCTTTCTCTTGGAAACAATGACTTACATCAATTCTTTTACATAATTCTTGTTTCTCATGACATTTCTAACAGTGCCCACAATTATCAACTTTCTAAGTCTTTCTGAGCAAGAGAAATCGCAAAACAGTCATTTCTTCATTGCCGTCCAAAAACAACGCTTTTTTACACTCCGGTCTCCCTTTCTCTTGGAAACAATGACTTACATCAATTCTTTTACATAATTCTTGTTTCTCATGACATTTCTAACATTGCCCACAATTATCAACTTTCTAAGTCTTTCTGAGCAGGAGAAATCGCAAAACATAGTCATTTCTTCATTGCCGTCCAAAAACAACGCTTTTTTACACTCCTGTCTCCCTTTCTCTTGGAAACAATGACTTACATCAATTCTTTTACATAATTCTTGTTTCTCATGACATTTCTAACATTGCCCACAATTATCAACTTTCTAAGTCTTTCTGAGCAGGAGAAATCGCAAAACATAGTCATTTCTTCATTGCCGTCCAAAAACAACGCTTTTTTACACTCCGGTCTCCCTTTCTCTTGGAAACAATGACTTACATCAATTCTTTTACATAATTCTTGTTTCTCATGACATTTCTAACATTGCCCACAATTATCAACTTTCTAAGTCTTTCTGAGCAAGAGAAATCGCAAAACAGTCATTTCTTCATTGCCGTCCAAAAACAACGCTTTTTTACACTCCGGTCTCCCTTTCTCTTGGAAACAATGACTTATATCAATTCTTTACATAATTCTTGTTTCTCATGACATTTCTAACATTGCCCACAATTATCAACTTTCTAAGTCTTTCTGAGCAGGAGAAATCGCAAAACATAGTCATTTCTTCATTGCCGTCCAAAAACAACGCTTTTTTACACTCCTGTCTCCCTTTCTCTTGGAAACAATGACTTACATCAATTCTTTTACATAATTCTTGTTTCTCATGACATTTCTAACATTGCTCACAATTATCAACTTTCTAAGTCTTTCTGAGCAGGAGAAATCGCAAAACATAGTCATTTCTTCATTGCCGTCCAAAAACAACGCTTTTTTACACTCCTGTCTCCCTTTCTCTTGGAAACAATGACTTACATCAATTCTTTTACATAATTCTTGTTTCTCATGACATTTCTAACATTGCCCACAATTATTAACTTTCTATGTCTTTCTGAGCAGGAGAAATCGCAAAACATAGTCATTTCTTCATTGCCGTCCAAAAACAACGCTTTTTTACACTCCTGTCTCCCTTTCTCTTGGAAACAATGACTTACATCAATTCTTTTACATAATTCTTGTTTCTCATGACATTTCTAACATTGCCCACAATTATCAACTTTCTAAGTCTTTCTGAGCAAGAGAAATCGCAAAACAGTCATTTCTTCATTGCCGTCCAAAAACAACGCTTTTTTACACTCCGGTCTCCCTTTCTCTTGGAAACAATGACTTACATCAATTCTTTTACTTAATTCTTGTTTCTCATGACATTTCTTACATTGCCCACAATTATCAACTTTCTAAGTCTTTCTGAGCAGGAGAAATTGCAAAACATAGTCATTTCTTCATTGCCGTCCAAAAACAGCGCTTTTTTACACTCCGGTCTCCCTTTCTCTTGGAAACAATGACTTACATCAATTCTTTTACATAATTCTTGTTTCTCATGACATTTCTAACATTTCCCAAATTATCATCTTTCTAAGTCTTTCTGAGCAGGAGAAATCGCAAAACATAGTCATTTCTTCATTGCCGTCCAAAAACAACGCTTTTTTACACTCCTGTCTCCCTTTCTCTTGGAAACAATGACTTACATCAATTCTTTTACATAATTCTTGTTTCTCATGACATTTCTAACATTGCCCACAATTATCAACTTTCTAAGTCTTTCTGAGCAGGAGAAATCGCAAAACATAGTCATTTCTTCATTGCCGTCCAAAAACAACGCTTTTTTACACTCCGGTCTCCCTTTCTCTTGGAAACAATGACTTACATCAATTCTTTTACATAATTCTTGTTTCTCATGACATTTCTAACATTGCCCACAATTATCAACTTTCTAAGTCTTTCTGAGCAGGAGAAATCGCAAAACATAGTCATTTCTTCATTGCCGTCCAAAAACAACGCTTTTTTACACTCCTGTCTCCCTTTCTCTTGGAAACAATGACTTACATCAATTCTTTTACATAATTCTTGTTTCTCATGACATTTCTAACATTGCCCACAATTATCAACTTTCTAAGTCTTTCTGAGCAGGAGAAATCGCAAAACATAGTCATTTCTTAATTGCCGTCCAAAAACAACGCTTTTTTACACTCCGGTCTCCCTTTCTCTTGGAAACAATGACTTACATCAATTCTTTTACATAATTCTTGTTTCTCATGACATTTCTAACATTGCCCACAATTATCAACTTTCTAAGTCTTTCTGAGCAGGAGAAATCGCAAAACATAGTCATTTCTTCATTGCCGTCCAAAAACAACGCTTTTTTACACTCCGGTCTCCCTTTCTCTTGGAAACAATGACTTACATCAATTCTTTTACATAATTCTTGTTTCTCATGACATTTCTAACATTGCCCACAATTATCAACTTTCTAAGTCTTTCTGAGCAAGAGAAATCGCAAAACAGTCATTTCTTCATTGCCGTCCAAAAACAACGCTTTTTTACACTCCGGTCTCCCTTTCTCTTGGAAACAATGACTTACATCAATTCTTTTACATAATTCTTGTTTCTCATGACATTTCTAACATTGCCCACAATTATCAACTTTCTAAGTCTTTCTGAGCAGGAGAAATCGCAAAACATAGTCATTTCTTCATTGCCGTCCAAAAACAACGCTTTTTTACACTCCGGTCTCCCTTTCTCTTGGAAACAATGACTTACATCAATTCTTTTACATAATTCTTGTTTCTCATGACATTTCTAACATTGCCCACAATTATCAACTTTCTAAGTCTTTCTGAGCAGGAGAAATCGCAAAACATAGTCATTTCTTCATTGCCGTCCAAAAACAACGCTTTTTTTACACTCCGGTCTCCCTTTCTCTTGGAAACAATGACTTACATCAATTCTTTTACATAATTCTTGTTTCTCATGACATTTCTAACATTGCCCACAATTATCAACTTTCTAAGTCTTTCTGAGCAGGAGAAATCGCAAAACATAGTCATTTCTTCATTGCCGTCCAAAAACAACGCTTTTTACACTCCTGTCTCCCTTTCTCTTGGAAACAATGACTTACATCAATTCTTTTACATAATTCTTGTTTCTCATGACATTTCTAACATTGCCCACAATTATCAACTTTCTAAGTCTTTCTGAGCAGGAGAAATCGCAAAACATAGTCATTTCTTCATTGCCGTCCAAAAACAACGCTTTTTTACACTCCGGTCTCCCTTTCTCTTGGAAACAATGACTTACATCAATTCTTTTACATAATTCTTGTTTCTCATGACATTTCTAACATTGCCCACAATTATCAACTTTCTAAGTCTTTCTGAGCAAGAGAAATCGCAAAACAGTCATTTCTTCATTGCCGTCCAAAAACAACGCTTTTTTACACTCCGGTCTCCCTTTCTCTTGGAAACAATGACTTACATCAATTCTTTTACATAATTCTTGTTTCTCATGACATTTCTAACATTTCCCACAATTATCAACTTTCTAAGTCTTTCTGAGCAAGAGAAATCGCAAAACAGTCATTTCTTCATTGCCATCCAAAAACAACGCTTTTTTACACTCCGGTCTCCCTTTCTCTTGGAAACAATGACTTACATCAATTCTTTTACATAATTCTTGTTTCTCATGACATTTCTAACATTGCCCACAATTATCAACTCTCTAAGTCTTTCTGAGCAAGAGAAATCGCAAAACAGTCATTTCTTCATTGCCGTCCAAAAACAACGCTTTTTTACACTCCGGTCTCCCTTTCTCTTGGAAACAATGACTTATATCAATTCTTTTACATAATTCTTGTTTCTCATGACATTTCTAACATTGCCCACAATTATCAACTTTCTAAGTCTTTCTGAGCAAGAGAAATCGCAAAACAGTCATTTCTTCATTGCCGTCCAAACACAACGCTTTTTTACACTCCGGTCTCCCTTTCTCTTGGAAACAATGACTTACATCAATTCTTTTACATAATTCTTGTTTCTCATGACATTTCTAACATTTCCCACAATTATCAACTTTCTAAGTCTTCTGAGCAAGAGAAATCGCAAAACAGTCATTTCTTCATTGCCATCCAAAAACAACGCTTTTTTACACTCCGGTCTCCCTTTCTCTTGGAAACAATGACTTACATCAATTCTTTTACATAATTCTTGTTTCTCATGACATTTCTAACATTGCCCACAATTATCAACTCTCTAAGTCTTTCTGAGCAAGAGAAATCGCAAAACAGTCATTTCTTCATTGCCGTCCAAAAACAACGCTTTTTTACACTCCGGTCTCCCTTTCTCTTGGAAACAATGACTTACATCAATTCTTTTACATAATTCTTGTTTCTCATGACATTTCTAACATTGCCCACAATTATCAACTTTCTAAGTCTTTCTGAGCAAGAGAAATCGCAAAACAGTCATTTCTTCATTGCCGTCCAAAAACAACGCTTTTTTACACTCCGGTCTCCCTTTCTCTTGGAAACAATGACTTACATCAATTCTTTTACATAATTCTTGTTTCTCATGACATTTCTAACATTGCCCACAATTATCAACTTTCTAAGTCTTTCTGAGCAGGAGAAATCGCAAAACATAGTCATTTCTTCATTGCCGTCCAAAAACAACGCTTTTTTACACTCCGGTCTCCCTTTCTCTTGGAAACAATGACTTACATCAATTCTTTTACATAATTCTTGTTTCTCATGACATTTCTAACATTGCCCACAATTATCAACTTTCTAAGTCTTTCTGAGCAAGAGAAATCGCAAAACAGTCATTTCTTCATTGCCGTCCAAAAACAACGCTTTTTTACACTCCGGTCTCCCTTTCTCTTGGAAACAATGACTTACATCAATTCTTTTACATAATTCTTGTTTCTCATGACATTTCTAACATTGCCCACAATTATCAACTTTCTAAGTCTTTCTGAGCAGGAGAAATCGCAAAACATAGTCATTTCTTCATTGCCGTCCAAAAACAACGCTTTTTTACACTCCTGTCTCCCTTTCTCTTGGAAACAATGACTTACATCAATTCTTTTACATAATTCTTGTTTCTCATGACATTTCTAACATTGCCCACAATTATCAACTTTCTAAGTCTTTCTGAGCAGGAGAAATCGCAAAACATAGTCATTTCTTCATTGCCGTCCAAAAACAACGCTTTTTTACACTCCGGTCTCCCTTTCTCTTGGAAACAATGACTTACATCAATTCTTTTACATAATTCTTGTTTCTCATGACATTTCTAACATTGCCCACAATTATCAACTTTCTAAGTCTTTCTGAGCAAGAGAAATCGCAAAACAGTAATTTCTTCATTGCCGTCCAAAAACAACGCTTTTTACACTCCGGTCTCCCTTTCTCTTGGAAACAATGACTTACATCAATTCTTTTACATAATTCTTGTTTCTCATGACATTTCTAACATTTCCCACAATTATCAACTTTCTAAGTCTTTA